>NC_089319.1:9921579-10024079 GCF_036669915.1 Pocillopora verrucosa
TGAGTAATTAAAGATGGCGGAAGATGGTGTTAGCTTAGAAGACGAATTCTACAAGAAACTGTTGTTAGAAGAAGCCAAAAAGCTAGAAAATGCATCTCCTGATAGGCACGAATTTGTACCAACTCCACAATTTGTTATGAAATTGCGAAACAGTAAAGAAGAGAAAGTCTTTATCAATATTTGTACTTCAGAGAAAATTCCTCCAGCTAAAGATGTAACGGAGGAAACTTTAGTTGAAGTTTTGGAATCTGAGGACCCTACTCAATATCGTGTACCTATGAGTCTTGGAGAACCTCATGTCGAAGTTGATAATCGTGGCCAAGGTGAGGGTCCTATGTTTTGAATGTTCTTTTCTTTACAGAGGCGTAGTCTTATATTAATTTACTGTTGTTGTGGATGCTGTGTGCCACTTTAATAAATCAATCCGCATACTTGCATACTCAAGCGCTCTCCACTCACTATTTTTTTTAACTGTGATGTTTCTAGAACTCTTTTGCTCATTTCAGGTTGCACAGCATATGATGTGGTTATAAATCCAACGTTTTACAACAAGATTCAAAACAGTGAACTCTTCAAAAGCTTCTTCTTGACAATTGTTTTTGAGGGACTTGAAAGTAAATATGATATGGAACTAGAAAGGAAATGGACTGTACTGAAGAACAAAAAATGCATGGGAGTTCTTCAGCCCCATTGCATAAGGAGCAAAAGTAAACCAGTAATAATGGAAATGGAAAGTGAAACAAAACCACTTACAAAACCAGGTAGTATAAGAAGCAAAGTTTTTTTATTTAAACCTTTTGGGCCAGTGATTTGCAAGTGGTCTAACCCAGTTTTACACAAGCAGCGTACAATACTTGTTGTTACTTAATTCGGTAAAGTTTTCGCACAGCCCCATACTACATTATGCATTCAGTTCTTGGATAGAGAAAACAATGACAAAAACAATACATTGCCATTGGGAAAACAGATTTGTTTCACAATAGTATAGGGCTGTGCAGAAATTTTGCCCTTTATTCTTTTGAAACTGAGACAAGCTACCTCAGTTAACCCTTTCACTCCCAAGATCTTATTGGTAATTCTCCTTACTGACTGCCACACAATTCTTACGATGTTAGTTCTGAAAATATGATAGTGGATCAACTAATAATCCCCTAGTTTATATTTTTTTTTCATTCTCTTAACTTGTTTTCTTGAATTTGTATGATAATGTATCGAGGAATTCTGTCTTGGTTACTCATGGGAATTAAAGGGTTAAAGGCCACCAGGCTCACAAGGCTAAGATGAACCAATCCCTCAACACTTTACTTCTCGTAGTTCTGCTAGGGAAAAGGTTAGGGAATAATAACTCAGCAGTGAAGAAGCTGGGGTCTGGTCTAAAACAGGAACAAGACTTAATAAAAAGGAGAAATGTCAAGAAATGGAAAAATATTTTTGAGCTTTAGAATAAGAGGTTAATAACAAGATATTTTAAAACTAGATCAAGAGTTGCAAATACCCAAGATAATTATTTCATGATAATAGTTATCATGATAAAAGCAGGGAGGATATGATTATATAATAGTACTGCTTTATTTTTCACTACGTATTTTAGAGCCAATCACACCAAGTCTACTCAGCTAAATCCACCAATCACAGATTTGATCACAATAACCATAGCAACAACCATTTATCCTAAGAAAACCTGGAGAATTTCCAAAATGGAGGAAGTATTAACTTAAGAAATCGTTTCCTTTCAAAATATTTGTGGATGTAGATGTATTTTTGTTTTTTCGGAAATTGTAATGTTTATGGTTGATTGGTAACAGGACTTCATGTCATTGAATTCTGTCTGCAATCATGCTCATGATTAACAAATCGGATTCCCACTTGGTGGTTGTTTGATTTTGGTAATCACTTGTATGATTCAGACCAAATTGGACACCACTCAGTCCTATTACCATTAATAATAATAATGATGATGATGATGATGATGATAATAATGCTGGTGCTATCAATCATCTCTCATCATATTGTACCTCAATTTCTACTACATGTACATATAATCAATTTTTTTTTTGACCCAAAAAAACTAATTTATTTTATGGCTTGCTCGCAATTTCCCTGGACACTAATGTGTATACCATAGATCAAGTGTGGTTACTTTAACGTTATGGAAGTAACCACACTAGATTTACAGTATACACAAACTATCTGTACAGTGAGTGAATTTTCAAAATTATTTATCATTCTTAAGAAACATTAAAAATGCTGTACTGCGGTGCACCTTTATTAACTTTTTATCTCTGTTTCCTCCTTAGCAGAACCTAAAATGATAGAGGTAGTACAGGACTCCAAATCAAGTGCCTTGACTCCAAAGTATAATATAATAAGGGAGCCACCAGATGGAAAACCAGAGTTTTTGGTCATTGAGATTAACCTCCCAGGAATTGTGAGTAAGGACAAATAACTTTTTATCAGGGTGGAGATGACAAACAACTGTGATGTGATGCACTATTTGGGGTGTTGAAAGTTTCTTGTTCTCTTTTTAGCCCTTAAACTCCCAAGATCTGATTGTTAATTCTCCCCTCTAGCGGCTACACATTTCCTTGTAAGCTAATAACAAAACTTGGTGTTAGATCAAGATGAGTATTCTCATTACCTGTTTCCTGGATAATATATTAATATTGTAGGGAGAGGCTACATACTGATCACTTCTGGCAGTGAAAGGGTTAATATTAAATTTTGTGAGTTTTAAACCTTTTCATGGGATTAGTTTAAGCTACTTGCTTGTATTACATGTATTTATTCTTTCTTATAAGAATTCAGTGTTTGTGAGTTTTAGTCTTGAAGGCTTAAAAATGAAAACTAGACAGGCTTAGATTAATACTTCCTTCAAAGGAAACTGCTCATATAAATAAATAGCTTGTAAACATCCTGCTCCTATGATTGGGCACCTCAAGAGATCTAATAGAAGCAAGACCATCTGTCTGCTGAGCTGGAATTGATGTGTCCAAGGAAACTGCTTTTTCTTTGTGATGGAGAGAAATCCTGGTTTTCTTCTTGAAAGATAGAAACAAAATATTGTTGTTACAGTATCCTTCCTGGAGCTTTCATGGAGTTGTGGTTAGAAATGGATATGAATGCGTACATTCATATTGTTTCATTTTGTTTGAAACTTTTTCATATTTTTCCTATTCAATCCAGAAGTCAACCAAGGACACCACTCTTGATGTTGGTGAAGACAGATTAGTCCTGAGAGTCAATCCTGACAAGTACCAACTGGATCTTGACTTACCTTTTGATGTTGATAATGACACATGTGGGGCACAGTATAACAGGAAAACAAAGGTTAGGTACCTTGTATCATAATATTATTTGGCTCATTATTGTTACATCTGTTTCATTGATGCCTGTTTGCTTTTTTCCATCTTAGCACATCAGAAATATCCTAGCATTATAAGGCCATATTAGTCCTTTTTAGCTCCACAATCTTAAAATCAGTTATCTGCATCTTTTTTGTTGTGTTCATCATGACTAAAATTCTGTTGGGGTTGTGTCAATCCATAACACCTGGGCCCAGTTGTTCAAAGGCCGATTAGCTCTAACCCAGAGTTAAATTTTAATCCAGCTTTCTTTATTTCTTTGTTCAAAAGTGTTTTGGGGAAAATTTTCACTATTCTTTTTAGAACATCCAATGATCAAATTGCAGGCAAAAAGATTTGAACTGAATTTCCCTTAAAGTTTTCAGACCTGAAATCAAATTTCACACTAACCCTGGGTTACCTTAACCCAGCTTTGAACAACCAGGGCCTGGTTAATATTTCTATTTCTTCTTAACCCTTTGACCTTTGACACCTGATAGTGACTAGCATCCATTTTCACCTTGCAATCACACATTAAGGTCAGGAGAATAAAGGAAATGATCACTAACAAGAGAAGCTCTTGATTGTTAAACAAATTCTCCTTATCAGCACCCTAGGAAATTGTATAGATAACAGGATAGAGAACATGTAAACTGATGGTAGGTTGTAAAGGGTTAAAATTTACCTACTTGAAAATGAGTTTACGGTGTACAGGAAGACAAGTTCCAAGTAGGGTTTGAACACAATGTACCTATCATAAAGTCACCTCACCTCCCTTATATGTGACGCGGACTTTTTCTTTTATTTATGCCATGTTTTATTTCTTTCCCCAGGTTCTTACTCTTACTTTACATGTTCTCAGCAGCAGCTGACAGCAAAGTAAATCAATTTGTTATCATTAAGAAATGTATAATTTAAAGTTGCTATCTTTTCTTATTGCATCCTTAAATTTTTTGTACCATAAATGTATTTTATGCTTATAATATTATTTAAATTTATGAAAAATTAACAGTTTAGGGTACAATGGTTCCTCATATCTGAGAGAGATTATGTAATGACCCAGTAGCCCGTGCTAGGTGTTCAGTCAATGAGTGGAGTGCAAATGTGTGGCAGAATGATCACATGGTGAGAGGTTCTTTGTTTTTTTTTTGTTTTGTTTTTTTAACAGAAAATATATTTAAGTAAAAAAAGTATTTTGTATAATTTTCAATGTTTCTGTAAGTGATCATTTGTTAATTAGAGAAACATAACACCACCACTTAAACATGCCTGCTGTGTGCAGCATTGATCCTAATGTTTCAAGGTGTCGAGTGACTGTGTACATTTCTGCTATGTAACAGAACTCCCTAACCCTTCACCAGTAACCCCATATCTATTATTAGTATGTCCCCTCCAGGCACTATACAATTTCATGCAAAATGCTTGGGAGAATTTGGCTTTATATCAAGATACCAGTCAACACATCTGTTATCTCTTGGAACCTGTTTGATGACATTTGTCCTGATATGGCATGTGGAAGGAAAGTGCTGATAACTGGTGCTGGAGATGAAGAGTGAACACACCTTTTTCAAACCTTTGACCCTTAAGAGTGACCAGCATCTATTTTTTCCTTACAATATCACCCCTGAATCACTCATTAGGGTCATGAGAGAAGAAAATAATCACCAAATTAATAAGCTTGTGATTGTTAAACAAATTCTCTTTGTCAGTACCTTAGGAAATGTATGGAGAACAGTATGGAGAATCTGCATACTGATGTTAGGCCGTAAAGGGTTAAAGCTGAATGCTTGCTGTATTTCCTAGAAACACCCCTGTCCAACGATCCAAACACAAATACTTCACAGACCTTTGCTAGAACTTATTTTCTGGTGTCATTTTATACACTGCTGTCTGACTATTCAAACAGAAGTACTCAAGAATACACTTTGTGAGCTGCTGAATCACCCAATCATTTTTGTAAATAATTTGGAGTGTAGGATGGAAACTTTAACACCACAAAAAGAAGTGGTAGAGTATCAAGGAGACTGTTGGAATATAACCTTCTTTTGAAAAGATTATGTACTCTAATGAATAGTCAGATTTGGATAATATTTCCAATGAATTGCTGATTAAGTGTCTTCCACCCCAGTTGTTAGCAAAGAGGGCATGGGTCTGCCTCCTAATGCAGATAATTGCTATTTTAGTAAAAAGTAACTTATCAGGTGATCCTGTTCCAAAACAACTATAGAAAAATAAGGTGCTACACTCTACCCTGTAATTGTTGGGCTGATTAACCTTCATTTAAAGAGTGGATCTAGAAAATTTACAAAGAAAGGGTCCAATCAGTGATGTCTCAGCTCAGCCTTTTTCATACTGAAAAAACACCTAAATATTTGCTTAAATGACTCAAGCGTTGGTTACAGAAGAGAAAAAATGAAGACCCCTGGAAATTAAATGGGGTGCACGGCCTGCTGAGTGGCCTCTTTAAACCTTTAAATCTGTCCACAATTTTGCCAAGTCTGGTCGGAATTTGTCATTTATCTTTAACAAAACATCATTCAGAGAAGGACCGCAAATGGGTTACTAGGCATACTTGATTACTATATTGCTAATCCTGACACAGTAGCCCATTAACGCAGTGAGTTTTGCCTCATTCACATTTTTCCATCATGTGCTTAGCTGTACACAAACCCCTTTTCATGTGACTGCATCTGTCCTACAAACAAACTGTTCAGGAGTGTCACCTCAATGTAAAGCTTCCTATGCAACTTCAGTCAAGGAGCCTCTTGGCTCGTCGGTTTGAAGTGCCTCTTCGTACGTTGGAGGGAGATCAAACGAAAGGGTGCTGTAGGGAGGTGGTGACGGTGGTAATTCTTCAACCAAATCATGAATCGCCGTGCTCTCAGTTCGCTCACTAGAATATTCAGGGGGTGGTATAGCCAGCCCTGCTTCGCAAGAGTGACAGTCTTCTAAACTAAACGCGCTATTTTCTATAGCTGTGGAACGTAACTCTGTAGTTCCAGATCTAGAGCGCGGATGATGAGAGGACCGTCGCCTCCCGCGATTACTTCGCCTTCTCGACCGCCGACGTTGTCGATCGGCTCTTTGTCTAGCGTACCTGCTTTCTCGAACAAAACAACAACACAGTATTAAAAGGAAAATTGATCCGGTCAATATAGCAGCGGAAAGGAATCCCGCCTTTGTTAACATGACGTTTGAGGTGCTTTCGCAGTTTCCGTTACTGCAGTGTTCTCCGTCCAAGCATTCCCTTGAATTTCTGCAAGGTAAACGGCGATTTGGTCCCGAAGGTGAAGTTAAGGTTGAAGTTGATGTAAAGCATGCTGTGGAACATCTCATGTCTCGGCAACACAGAGAATAGTTCTGGCGTCTATCATGGCAATCGCCGTCGACAAAACAACGTTTGACAGTTGCGCTAGAGTTCTGAGTCGGCACACAACGAGAATGTTGGCAACTTTCTCCTTTATGACACGTTTTGTCTGTCAAACACCAACAATTACTTTCCGCACGGCAGTCTGTCACACAGCAAATCTTCCCTTCCGTACAGTCGGCGCGTTTTGAACATTTCGAGCAAGAAATTTCCACGAAAAAACTAACAGAAAGAACCAGTATCAAATTAAGTCCATAAAGTTTCTTCTTCGCCATTGACAGTTAAAAAAAGAATCTTCTGCAAATCAGCACAATAGATGGAGCAAAAAAATTTCAGCCACGCGAGGGTTCAAATTTCATCTTGTTTACCTGAAATTGATCTTTGGCTTTCTTCCACAGTGGAGATAGCATGACTAGATCGGTGCACGCTCACGAAAATAGACGGAAAGCAGGCGTTTGTTATGAATATCAACAGATTTTGCTTTGGTGTAACGCGAGCCTTGTTTTTACGAAAAAACAATGCTGATTATGGACGTTTTCTGAAATAAACGTCACGGCTCGGAAATGGCACGCGATCGCAATTACCAGTTTCCCAGGGAGTCTGTGAGCTGAATTAAGTATGAAAATGAGGTAAATCGGAGTTAAAAAAAACGAAGATAGTTCATCTATAACTGTTAAAACGATTAATTTTACGACATTTTTTAAATTGCCTAGTCATAGAGACTCTGACCTCAGTCATGGACTTTGCACCACCCATGTTTTTGTGTTTCATCGTTGCGTGACCGTACAGTTTGCTAACAGCAGTCATGGTTAATAAGTCTACCTTTATAATTTATTGTAATTTACCACCACCAGGTGAGCGGGTAATATAATTTTTGTAGCATGAGGCCCTGAAATCACGCTCCATGTAACAAAAATACTGCCTTTTATTTTCTCTCTTCTCTCTGTATAAAAATCTAAGTAAAACAAGACCTTGCCGGCATCGGGCAGGTCACGCTCAACAATTATTCCATTCATTCTGAAGAAGGCAGTCTGCAAGCAGACTGTTGCATAACATCCATCGATGAAACATCAGTTTATTCCTAAGGCATTTAAGTTTGAATAGTCTAATGTAAACAACTGCAAACTAAAATGCGTTTAAAAACTATAAATATATATACATTTCTCCCTGGCGCTTGGGCTGAAACCCATAAAATGCGTCATTTTATCTTGGTGTTTCATTGTTTTCCTCATGTCCGTCTAAGTGTCTCTCAAATTTCATTGAACTACACGATGGAGGAAAAAGTGGTTGCTGAGTAGCTGTAATTCCCTCTATCTCAATAACAGCCGCACTATTACAAGCTGCCGTTGCAGTGTTAATTTCCGCTCGATGAGATGCTCCATTTGTCTTTGCACCCTCTGTATTGACTACCCTTCGACCGCCTCGAGGCAAGAGTAATTGCCGCTTGACTTTCCTTTCCCGCAAGAAATATAGAATTGAAATAATTGTCGCTACTACTCCAAAAACGATTATAGTTATGATAAGTCCCCTGTTTCCCTTTCGTTTTCCTGTAGATTCGAGATTGTCGACGAGAACACATTTTCCTTCTTGACAGGCTTCACTTCCTACGCAATTACCATCCGAAACACAGTTCTGGTTGTTCTTGTTGTTGTAACTATTCGATACATAAGGAGGTGTATACGGTTTTTCAGTGGAGACGATGTCAGTAAGAGAGTAAAATGTAGTCTTGGTGGGCTGTGTTGGTCGACCACAAAGCGAATCTATACATTCCTCGCCACCAGAACAATTCGCGTCTTCCGAACACAGTCGTGGGCACTGAACATCCCAAAAGCAATATCCTGAGCAACATATGCCATTCACGCATTGTGAATTATCGCGGCAGGCCACACAGATACCGCAAAAGATCAACACTAGACCAAGCAAGAGCGACCAAGCGTTCATTTCTAACCAGACAGGTCTTTTGGGATCGAAAACAAATCTAGAACTGATAAACAGTGATTGAATTCCCAATTCCCTAAATTCCCAGAAAACTAACAGTGCAGTCAGATTCTCGGAAACACAGGAAGTGAATGTTAACTGCAGTTCAACGTCACCGGAAGCAACTCTTGAACTTAAAGTTTTCCTTGCTGCACAGTGGTTTCTCCAAACAGTTAATTTTAAATATGATTTAAACAGAAAGGCGATAAGGAGAGAGGGAATGATCAATGCCAAATTCTTAAAACTGGGTATATGAGAATGTATCGCAGACGGTGTGAAGTGGATTTAGATCTTACGATTGATCTCGAGTTGAGTTGAGGCAAAAAAAGTTTCCAAGAAAATAACGAGGTGTTTCCTGAAGGGATTAATCTCTTCCAAGCCAGTGCCGCGCTAAAGCAAAACTAGGTTGAGGTGCAGAGGCCCGAAACCAGACTAGTCAGCAATGATAAATAGCGACGCAGAGAACAAGAGCACAGTTGGTAAGGTCTTAAAATGCATGTGAACCCCTTTGTCAGAAATAAACGTTAATAAATTGAAAGACAAAGTATGGACCCGCCCCCGCCCCCCCCCCCCCCCGAGAGAACCATTTACCATGTCACAAAGGGTTCAACGTCTATAGAAAATACATTTTTCACAGCCTCCATAACTCGAAAGGTTCTTAACTTTGGGTGTGTTTTTGTTAAATTAACGCACATAATTTTCCCACGTATCTCCGCATGGTATGCGGTAAAGGGAAAAAATTTAGTTATCGATCAATCAATCAATCAATCAATCAATCAATCAATCGGGAAATCAAAATTTTTCTTAAGACGGGCAAAACAGGATTGTGTCAGATTGGCAATTGGTAAATAGTGATTTGATTGTATTAAAGAGTGATCTTGTATTAAAAATTATCTCTTGACTGGCAGAAGGGAGGGGACCAATCCTACCGTGAAACTGTGCCATAAAATAGAACGGGACCGTCCCTAGTCTGCCACTACGTTCGAATTCACCAGGAATTCAAACGGCAAAGGAAAAGAAAATTATTAACAACAAAGAAATTATTAAGGTTGTCCAAAGCTTTAAAAGTACTGAATAATTCATCGTTCTCCATCACCATGTCTATTTCCGTGACAGAACTGAACACTAATGAAATTATTAACTCGTTTATATCGGAATCTTCGCTGATATTTCACACCCTGGTGTACCGCACATCCGGGCATGAGTACTTAGATTACCTTAATCTAGTTCTTGTCAAACCATGTTTTTGAAAGGAAAGTTGATGCTTTTCCCTTAAGCCAAGAGATATGTTGTTTACACGTTTACAGTGGATCAGGTCTGTTGCTTGCTTACAGTCTCTGATATTTTTGATATCATTAAGCGCCTTCGAACATTAGACTACTGGCGCTAAATAAATAACTCCCTTTTCTGTCTTAAATCGGCAGATGCTACTTAACTCCAGACAAACATAGAAGGCAGCACAATATCTTAAATACTGGCAAGTTCACACTGCATATTTAACTAGTAAGGTTACAACGAAGAAAGACCGCAACAATCGGTTTCAAGTGATGCACTATATGTCACAGGCTGTTCTATGGCAACAACTTAAACCGCAACTGGAGGCACAAAAGTTGTCAACGGTTTGTACACTAAGGCACGACGAAGAAATACTGCACATTACTCCGACTTGTCAGTTTTTTGTCTTCCCCTTGTCACTCTTCCATCCTTAAGTAGCTGTTACATTAACTGTAACGATTCTTCATTACGTCTTCATAAGACGGCGGAGCCTGCGATGGGAGTTTCCCATCACTTGACATGTCATAAGGGGGGAGGGGTGGTGCACGTGGTAGAGGGTAGTGGGGTTGTAGCGAATGTATCACGGATGGCATTTCTGTTGACTGCTCGTGATGATCTTGAGCCCCTTCGTTCATTCTAGTTCGAATCAACCGGATCTTATGGTTTGCGAAGCACACACCAATCACCAAAAGTATTACAACGACTGCTGGAATAATAAAAGGCAACAGAGAAACGACCAGAGTTCGTGTATTTCCCGATTTTGGCACATCTGTGTCGTCATTTTCTTTTCTCATTTCCTTGCACTTTCCATCGACGCAAATTTCCGTCACTGGATCGCATTCATAACTGTGATGACATTGCTTAGGTGGCAAGGTGTCCGTTGTGCACTTGTTACTGAAGCAGTTTTCTTGCTTTGAAATGTCGCAGTCATCATTTTTAAAGCAGTTGTTCCCACAATATTTCCTGAGGGAGCATTTATCAAAGCAACACTTCCTTCCCCCAGAAAGATAACAGTCATTGTCTTCAGAGCATGGAGTAGCGATAGAAATCGAGGCTCTAGATGCGACGACGACTATGAAAAATTTGATAAAAGCAGCCGAAGACATGAAAATCAAGGAAACTTCCTAAATTCTGAGAATTTAATATATCGTGACCGATATCGCTCCCGGTATGCAGCGCTCCTCCAGCACGCGGCAGTACATAAACTCTTATGAATTCGTATTCGTTCGTTGTATGTTAATGATATTGTCACTAAATGCTAATAAGAAGAACAATTAGCAACGCTTGAGAACATTTATTCAATCAACCAATGCTGCAAAGGGTAATGATTTTCGTCGGGCGGTAGGGACGTGACTGAAAAGCCGGCGAAAGGACATTAACTACTGAAGTCAGCGCTAGACTGAAAGTTCCCTTTATCAAAAGATCAGATACCGTGAACATACGTGTGGCTCTATAAGAACATCCTCAACTGATACACTGATGTTTACGCTAACATGTTCAGCCGTTTTCGGGGAATAGAGGAGCGAGGGGGGAAGGTTGGAGATCATCATTTGTTCTGTGGATCCGCCTGACTGCGAGGTGACCGTGAGGGTGGGGGAGAGGACTGGTGGATTTGAAATATTTCATACTCATGACCCTGATCTTGACTGTAATTTTAAAACTGTAATACCATTTTCTTCTTTTCTTTTCTTTCCTTCTTTTTTTTTCTTTCTTTTTTTTTTTTTTTTTTTTACCCACAACCCGCACCCGCCATCAACGACCTCTACCGACGACTCACGACATTAAACTACACTTGCCTCTGTTGACAACTGAATATTTTTTTATTTAGTTACTTGTTTTCACACTAATTTGCCAACAGAGACACTTTACTTTTGAAAGAGAGACAAAGATAATTCATATTTTTAAAATTTAATTCATAAATGGCATCGCGAATTTGCATATGCTTACAATTATGAGGTATGAACACTTTCAAAGAAAATGTGATAACCTCGGGTTTGCAAACCTGCTATGATCTTTGATGATACTGGCTTGGTAGCTTTTCTGTTTGAGTCAGTATGTATGACTGAAAATCAAGTGTTCTTTATTTTCTTCTCAGTATTGAGGGTCCCCAGTAGGTTTTTAGGGATCCGGGATTGGGCTTATTTATAGGCCGGGATCCGGGAGGGAGCGAAAAGCGGGATTGTTTCAGATCACGGTAATCAACGATTTCGAGGGGCGGGATTTGGAAAATAATTTCTTAAACGAACCGAGAACCGGGAAGTCCGTTGACGAGAAATTATACAGAAATTGATCAACGACAAAGTCCGAAAAAGCCTAGCCTCACACGCAGGCGTTTTTAGGGGATCGCGATTCCCTTCTCCCCACCAAACGCAGAAATGAAAAGCGATCCCCCTAAAACGCCTTCGTGGAAGGCTTAAAAAAGCTGCACAAAGGTTATTAGGACAGAGTTAGCTGGGCACATGCCAGGCACACGGCCTTTGCCCTACGCTGCTGTTTTCATTGCGACCCCTCGGTGATATCTGGACGTTCTGAGCCTTGGCCTGTCCTGTAATGGTGACCTTTGATTTCTTGCTGACCGAGCAATTCACCTCTGTTAGAGAGAAATTCAGCCGGGTGAAGCAGTCAGCCTCGAACGCTCTGAAATCGAGGGGAAGCAAGAAAACAGGGGCAACATGAAGAAGAGGAAGATGAGATATTAGAGTACGATTCCCCAAGCAGTGATGAAGAATCGGATCAGTCATTTCCGGAAGTCGAGACCGCACGTGATGATGGTGACATTCCATCTTAGGAACGTGAGGCTGATTTTTTCCTCGGAAGAGTTTCCCGCTTCGGAAGAACCCTTCAACAGCAGAATTGGGTTCAGTTAATTGTTCTATACTTGCTTTGTTATGGAGCTATGTGATTGCCTCCACCTTTTGTAGCTTTATGCATAGCATTCCCTCGTTCCCGTACTTTGCTGGATGAAGGTTATGCGTTCACCTTTAGCCCCCACTAAAAAATATGCTGCGTAGGCCCTGAGGAGGTACGTCATTCGTGCAGATCTTTGAAAACTTTTAAAATTTAACGATTTCATCGTTTTGGTGAAAAAAGATAAACTTACGCCTCACGGTGACCAAAGACTTCAACAGATCATTGCTGGTTGAGGAATTCTTCTCCCACCGAAAGGCCTTGTCTGGCTTAGTCAATCCCCTGGGATTGCGAACTGACCTTTAATCCCGTAATCCTAAGGATAGCGGGATTAAAGGACCCTATTGGGGCCATGGGACCCTCGCTATCATTTAGTGACGAACTTTTCGGCGAATTCGTTTTTGCGACGTTGAGCCGAATTTTCCAAGTCATGGCTCACAACTGTCTTTGGCCTTTTTGCTCTCCAAATCTGTTGTACATGGTATGTAAGCATGTGTCTTAACAACGGTTATAGTCTCGCCTCAATCATCTCCGGTTTTATCTTATTTTGTTTCTGTGTTTTGGTGATAATTTTTCTTATTGCCTCTTTGGGCTTGAAGTGCTAACTAAAGGATAAACTTCGGTGGAACTTATTGCTGACAAGGCCCCCAAATCCCTCACCTCTGTCAGTTCATTGTTTATTTATTTAGCCTTCGGTCTAACCAGTTCATTTACCTCAAAAAATGCGTGAGCTTTGTCTCATGAGTTTAAACTGGCGCCGTTTTCTTCATGTTCATGTGGTATTCGAAACGAATGGCGCCAGCTTCATTCTGTCTTGTTTATATCAGTAGAATACTTCTGCCATACGAAATGGATTTTGAGTCGAATTGTACTATGAAACTCGCACATTAAAATTATCAAACTTTCTCTGGTTCTTAAAATATTATTATGAGACGAGTGATATAACAAATGGATAATTACTCAAGGGGCTGGAACTCCTTGTTTCATTAGAATGTTAACTACAGTATTTCTGTCGTATTTAAAAGCGAATTTCAGGTTAAAATGTGTTCAAACTAATTTGACTTGCATTTCACTTTGCCAAAATGTCTTTATCCTTTAATTATTATTTCCTAATTGAGACTGATGATAGGAATTAACTTTTATGTTCTCTGTTGTTTAGGGAGATGTGAAGTGACCCCACTACAAATAGTTGGTACTATGGACAGAATGGATTGGTGTGACATTTACTATGGCAAGCTGGTATCCAAGAGAATGTCATTAGTACCTGAAGCTTACTACTGGTATAAATTATCAATTTTTTGTTCTCTTCAAGCAACTTGCCTCAACTAGCTTATGCTATATCAACTTGTGTCTATACTTTTTTTGCAACTATAAAATTACCCATAAAAGTTTTGAAAGTTTTGTCCAAATTTCAATGGAAAAGAATATGAGGAGTGATCAAGTGAAATATTGTCATTATTGTCAAGAGTGTTTGAGCTTCCAGTGAGAGCTTAAGTGACTGATGTATGATTTGTTTGCCTTAAAATTGGCACAGCCAAACTCCTGGCTAGAAAACTATAAATTTCCTCAAATAGGCATCCAAGCTGATGCCCATTATTGCAGAATGTGCAATGTCAAAGTTCGAGCCCCTTTTGACTTAAGTCTCATTTCTCTAAAATCTGATAGATGTTAAATCATCCATTTTCATAAAGAGATCAACAAACCTCTCCACATTAGTTTAATCAGACCTCATTTAGTCTTGCTCCCAGGAAAAAAAAAAGAGGCTTTTGCAGAGCATGGAATTATGCCTAATACAGGTGCCAATGTGACTAGATTTTTCACTTTGGTGACCAAATCCTGAAAATTAGTCGCCAAATTGGCAACTAGAATGTTTCATCATAACCTTACCTAGAGATATAGTGAATAAAAAAGATTTTCAAAGATAAATCCGCGGCAAACTTCCTCACTAATTTGGTTTCCAAAACACAGCACATGCATCTCAATCAATAACTAGATGCTATCTTGGATTTAGGTGAGCTTGAACGTTGCATATTATCCATCCTAATGCCCACTTTGAAGCACATAAAAGATCTTTTCCCTAACTTAATTTCTAGAACAATGACAGCATAAAAAAAGGTTATTTTTGTCTTTGGAAATGGCAAACAGCTTTATTTTAGTTGGCTATCACTTTGAAGAATTTAGGAGCCAATTAAGTGGCTATCAGAAAAAAAATTAAATTTCACGCCTTGTTTTGGAAATATTTTGTTTTTTATCCTCACTGTTAAATTTTAGCCCTACTGGTTCTTTGTTGTTTGGCATGTAATAAGAGTTTTTTCAGACCATCGAATTGTCACCTAACTCTTGTAATTTAAGGGGTTGGAGGATAAGGTTGCAAAAAGTATATACAATTTTGTTGTGCAATTGAAATGATAAATGAATATGATTTTTATTAGGAAATAATTGATTTATTTAACTATTTGTATTACACTGGAAGCTCAAACTAGTAGTTGTTTTAATTCACAATTTCTCCACATCATTGATCATATCTGATGATATTTCCAGGACTAATGATTGAAGAGACTTTTCCTTACTCCGATATAATCCATAATTGTTCCTCCAGTTCTAACAAGCTCTTTGATGTAACGATGGTATCTCTAGTACTGACATTGTCTTACCTTTATTTACTTGACACTTACCCTTTTTGTTTTGGTAATCAGCCCTGCACGTTGTGATTCATGACAAAAAAACTTTTGAAACAAAACATTAACTTCTGTAAATTTTAATTTCTGGCTAAAATTGGAAGTACATAGCACTAGCAGTACAAATGCTCACAGGAAAGTGTGTACTTCAAATGATTAACATTAACTTGAGATAGCAATGACACAATTAAAGTAAACTATCCAATTCATTTGATCTCTTCAACAGGCCTCTTGCATCCTCCACAAATAACATCATTTACATTGATGGCCCAAACAATCACAAGACAAGACTCTAAGTTGTTTGTACAATCTTTTGCTTTTTGAAAATAACTTCCTTCCACACACCACACAATAATTTTAAGACTTAGCTGCTTCCATCTAAGTTACAGAGGGGAACAAGAAAGGTTTTCTGAAATACTCCACTGTTCTTTTCGGACATATTTTTCTGCTTCTTTTCTTTCTTGATTACCAATGCAGGCGCATGCTAGCGGTTTCTCACATCAAACTAAAATAATAATTTACAGAATATGCACAACAAAATGCCCCTCTGTTGATCAGAGGTAGGAGAGGTGGAAAAAGAGAGTGGGGCCAAGTGGCTGGGGTAGTAACAGAAGGAGGCTGGAGGGAGACTGGTACCAATTCTACTCTATCAGTCTATACTTTTCTCGGACCCATGTTGCATGTTCCTCCTCAACAGAAACCATTACAAAAATCAGTCTGACCAAATTCTGATCCTGCTGATTTGCATCCTATTTTAACAATCCTAGAAAAACACCAAGTTAACATTAATACTTGCAACTTTGGTTCAATCACTGATGATTCTCTTTTTTCAGAAACCCATCAGTGGTATACACCAATTTTCACCCACTGACCCTAAAAGTAACTGGTAGCTAATTTCTCCTTACAGTATCACCCCCTAATCACACATTAAGGTCACCAGATTAAGGGAAATGATCACCAACTGAAGAAGCTCTTGATTGTTAAACAAATTCTCTTTATCAGCATCTTAGGAAATGTCTGGAGGAGAGTATGGAGCATATGGAGCATATAAAGGGTGAAACAAAGAAGGACATGGCAGCCACTTGCTAGTCATCTTCAAGGTATAAAAAGCTTTTTGATTAGTAGAGTAATATATATGTAGAAATATTGCATGTCAGACTGGCTGAAAACAATTGCATTTTTCATGTAACACAGGTGCGATGTTCTAACAAGAGTGCAAAGTTGTAACACAGGTGCAAATTAAATGTAGCACACATGCTGTCAAAGTTTTGAACTGTCTTGACTTTCTGTGAAGCCTTTTTTTACTTCTAGTAAGAACAAGAGTTCTAGTACACTTTGGTACAAATAAACACGTGTAAATTTTCCAAAGACTACAAATTGCTAATGCCCTATGGGCTCACACAAATTTGCTGTCTTTGAAAATTTTACTTGTGCTTATTTACACCAAATTGTAAGTGAAATGTTATTACCAATACTAATTTATCACCCCTTGGTGACACTGATGTTACATGCATCCTTGAGAACTCCCCCACCTTCACCCTCCCCAAGCTATGTCTTGGATTGTAAAACTAATCTTCCCCTCATGTACATCATTTATGTTTATAGAAGGAATCCACTGTAGGGAATGATGCTGGAGAAGAACTACAAAAATCTGTCAATCAAGTGGAAGATGCCTCTTTCTAGTTATCCAGAGGATAAAAAAGGCAAGTATGGTCTGATCATGGTTAGCAGGGGCATAGCAAGAATATTTTAGAAGAGGATCTTTACCTTAGCAGCTAACTCGGAACCATACCAGGTTATTTTATTGCTAATGTCCGTCTCATTTTATTCACTCTTTGACCCTTAGTGACTAGAATCTAATTTCTCCTTACAAGCCACCCCTGCATCACTCATTAAGGTCACAAGCTTAAAAGAAATGATCACCAGCCAAAGATACTCCTGATTGTTCAAAAAATTCTCCTTGTCAGTGCCCTAGGAAATGTATTGATAACAGTAGAGAGAATAGGTATACTGATGGTTAGAGTGTAAAGGGTTAAACAAAGAGAAAGCTCCATAAGGAGCTTTTTTCAAAGTCCCAAATTGGCAACCATACATCATAACATGTTCACCGGATGTAAAATTTTTGGCCACCACAAAAAAGGTTCACAGGGCAACTCAAGGTTTAGTACAAGGATAACCTAATAGAAATAGGCAAATCTTTGTAACCAAAACGGAAAAAGGATCAGTATGGGTTGTAACTTTCAACCATAAAAATACAGTAATTAAAACATTACAGATTGCTACCCAACCACCAGATGCTGGCTGCCACATAGGCAACATTGCCCACAGATCAAGTATGGAGGCCAAAATGTTTTCTTCTCACCATTGGTACCCAAGTGGACATAGCTCGGAGAGCTAAAGAGAAGTATTGCCAGCAGACCATGACCTCCTTATTCAACCCTTAAATGGATAGATATATGCAAAGCTGTTTACTCTGCAGTCTAATATCTTAAAGATGACAAGACATTGAAAATCTGTTCTGTAACTGCAAGTTTATTATAAAAAATATTTATATTCATATTTTCCATAGTTTTCCTTTGCTTCTATTTCTCATTTTGAGACTTAAATTGTTAAGGGTAACATGAATAAAATAACTTTTGCCATTAACTGACAAAATTTACATGGAAGTGGACACAGCTTCCTCCTTAAAGATGTATGTGACACAAAGTCTGAATACCACATACATTGCAAGATGTGTCAATAACAATACAGTTGTACCTTTAACATAACAATGCTTATAGTGATTGTGTTAAGTGACCAAGGCTGTTTGTGAAATGCCTCCATTGCAGTAACTTCTAGCTAGAATAACTTGGCCTCATGGAAAGCCATGGCTTTCATCTGGTAGACTTGTCATACAAGTCTCAACATTATCACAGAAAAATACACATCTCTTCAATTTTTTAGTGCAAACACTAAATTTTAAGAACAAAAAAATAATTTTCTTTGCAAATAGCTGCTGATATACTTTTTATGGAACAGTACCAGCTCAGTTGCTATAAGTATCAGCATTACAAATTCTGTATAATGAAAAACAAAGCTGCCCTAATTGACTGTTGCTCCATTTTCAAATAAGTTTAAAAATCTAAATGAAGAATTGCTAGGCACTTTGATTTCTTTATGACTAAAGGCTTCAATGTAAAAGATAAATAATCCTACACATTTTCAAAGGCTTTTTGGTAACATCAAACAACCCCTAAGGTAAGCAATTGATTAAAGTGACGATGGAAAATGGTGTGATGATCCAATAAACCCAGATTAATTGAAATTTAAGGTTATCAATTGTGGATGTCCACTGATAAAAACTGATACTCAGACTAAAGCCTGGGCCTAAAAGTTACCCATTTTATCATTGACGCCTGGATAGTTTCATGGCTAAAACTTAATTAACGATCAGGTTTTTTGAGACAAGTTATAAGAACTCTTACTAGAAATTGCTTTTTTTCTGTCTTCCAAACCTTCGTTTACTAAACTAAGAAGAACTTCCAATTCTGTGATTTCTCTAGTTCACCCAAAATTGTGAGAGCTCAGTAGCTTACTTCCTTTAAATAAAAAGCTGTTGTGCAATGGTTCTGGAACCCACTCATGTTTCCCAGTCAATCCGCGTGATTCACCTATGTACTAAACTAAATTCTGCATGACTCATCCTGTCTTGCAATCAACGTTGTCCCAACAAAAAGCTACTCTTCAGAAAGAGAGCTTTAACTAGAACACTACTTTGTAGTGATATCACATGCTCAAATGTAGGCCTTAAAAACTACTGTACAGCTAAGCTGCACAGAACTATAAACATTCAGTCCTGGGGAGACTAACTATCCCGCGAGGATTAGACATATATAGGAGTGTCGAGCCCCCAAACCCACCTCCGTATACCCTAGCACAACTAAAGCTTTTAATCATGAACATAATTACTACTTTGTGTAACTTGATTCACATACTACTTTGATTTGCTGTTCATTTCATCTTCAAACATCACCGGATAAGCCCTTCGTCACACCAAAGGCATCGAAGAATTCCTGACAGCCTCTTCGTAACTTGGTGGAGGTGGTAATTCAGGCTCGTTTACATGATTTCCTTGACTCTGTAATTCCAGTGAACTGTAAGGCGGCGGTCCATCGGCTGGTAAAGGGGGAGGAGGAGGAGGAGGAGGAGGATAAGAGTTTTCTTCGAAATCAATCACAGTGTTATTGTGAGAAAAAGCACTCCCTGAGTGCATTTCTACTTGCGTGGCTTCGTTTACGGAGGGTCCTGATGTCGTCTGTGCATTTCGCGTCACTGGTGCGCGATTAGGTGGTTTGCGAGCTCGTTTGCACATGTGGTACAAACATGAAAGAACTGCACTAACAGCGACGAAGAAAATTATTCCAATCGTTCTGCTTCCGGACCAAAAGCTCCCACTAGAACTACCAGTGCTATAGTTTCTCTCACAACGGTTTTCATAGCTGCAGTGATGATTTAAAGGACAGTCACTATTCCAGGTGCATTCGTCTGTTGACGGCGGATTCCAGGTTGTAAAAGGGGCTAAAGTAATGGCAGAACGTTTGCAGGAGCCAGAGTCACATGTTTCAAATGTAAATGGACAATCACTATCAACTCTGCATTCGGGGCAGTAGAGAAATTTGTCAACACAGTCGCCCAAACAGCATTTCTGACTGCTCTTACAATCCCAATCGTTATGACATCTTTGTGAACTAACGTTGGAAGTAGAGCAGATTAAAGTCAACCCAAGCGAAATCAACCAAATATACATGAACACGAAGCGTCCCCTACAATGGCACAACGGGAAAGTCGTTTTCGAGTGACAAACAATGAACGAAATGAGTTGTATCTCGATAGAAATTGCCTTGTAATCTCTCCACGATTACGTCACTGTTGCCATAGAAACACAAGTAAGATTAGAATATGATGTAGTGTCTTTTTCAAGGAGTTGAAATGCGTTCGAACTTAACATCGTAGAATGAATCTGGGTGAAAATCGAGTGATCTTATCAAATTTTAAACCCATTTTTACTGTTATAAAAAATTCACCTATTAGTCTGAGAACAAATTTTACAGACTTCGTAATAAATAGCGTGGGTGGAGGGGGTTTGTGAATGTAACGCAATTTCTGTGAACACGCGAATTCTTGCCAAAAAGCCCTGTTTAAAAATTTTTATTTTGATTGTCAAGGACAAAGTTGGTTTTGGAAGGGAGCAATGAAATTAAGTCACGACACCAATTCTGATTGAATGATTTATATATACTTCTCTTACAGTCTACAGAGTTACGCACAGTATGTCGCCCTGAAGTGATCACGTGCTGATTTAGCTCTAATCCTTCCCAACTTAAAGTTACGTAAATAGACTTTTTCGGTCTACTTTGTATAACAGTATATTTAAATTGCGCCGTTTTTGTGGATTCATCATCTTTGCCATAACAGGATCAGACGAAAAATATTCGTTATTTGTAACAATCGATCTGGTGGCTTCAGTCGTTTCGATTCAAACATCAACAACTGAAAATTTGACCACGCAATATAGGAAAAAAATAGCTCTTTTGTGGTCAAGTTCTAGCTCAGGAAGTGTAACAGCTACGTCTTAATTAATAAAAGCAACGATTTCGTGAAACTCCACGCAGCCGAATTTAGATCAACAGCAAACTGATCGGCCATCATCGCTAAAGATCGCAATTCTTGACAGCCTCGTCGTAAGTCGGTGGAGGTTGTTCTGTATCATTGCTGTCATCACGTTGTTGCTGGAATTCTAGAGAACTGTAAGGTGGTGGTGCATCCGGCGGCAAAGGAAGAGAAGTTTGTTCCAAATCGATCACAAAACCCCCATTCGAAACCCCGGCTCCGGCTATTTGCATATCAACTTCGGTCACAGTAGTTGGCGCTGTTGCCACACTTTCCCGGCTTTCCAAAGTTGTTCGCCAGGCATTTCGCGTCGCGAGTACCCGATCACGAGTCCGTTTTTTATCTCTCTTGTAAAGGCAATAAATTATGAATATCATTAACACCACTGATACAAAAACGATTATTACTGTTTCAATCAGTTTACTTCCCATTAATGGAGGTCTTGAAGTGGTAGATACACACTTCCCGTCCTCACACACATGGCCTTCTAGACAGCGGGCATTTTCGCCGTCGCAGTAGTAGTTATTCGAGTCTGACTCATAACAGAGGCCATCTGCTACACATTTCTTCCCGGACGAACAATCCTGATCCCCAGAGCATCTCTCGCAAAACTTTTTTAACTTACAGAAACCTGACGAACAGCAAACGTCTTCATGACCGTAGTGGGAACAATCCCAATCGTGATAACATCTCTCTGAGCTTCGAACACTATAGGCGAAGGAGATAAAAATCAGCCCGAGCGAAACCAACCAAATATGCATCAACTTGTTGGCGTATTCGTAAAACAACAAACTTAAAGTATAGAAAAAGTTCCTAACCGTTAAGATTAAACTTGAAATTGATTTTATAGCCTACCAATACGTCACGATTGCCAAGGAAACACTGCCAAAACTGGAAAATAGGGTAACGATATTTCCCATTTTTCCTTTGTGCAGCCAATATGATGTAAATATTTTGCCGCTCTATGAATCGTATACGTGTTTCAAACGAGTATTCGATTAACAGGGAACCATATGCAATATGAGTGTAGAAAACACTCATAAAAACAATTCAGTGATCATCGAAACAAACGTTAGTCAGTGACCAAAACACTCACGAGGCTTAAATTGCAGTTTGCTAAACATTGTGACCATTATCACACTCATTTTTTTAGCTTTCTGTGTTACCTTTGGCGGATTGTTTAGTTTAAAATCCATATCAGATGATGCAAAAAAAAGATAAAAATAAAAATTCGTCACCTCATTAACTATAAAATATCAGGACAAATTAACAGACCCATGCTGATCTGTGTGAAAAGAGCTTTTCTTTCCAAAAACAAAATTCACAAACAGCACGAAGAAAACATTTAAGCAATGAGTTGACACCTTAGTGAAACGTTTCCTTTTCTTTCAATATTTTTTCTGGAGTTTTTAAATTTACTTTTCCTTTCATTATTTTTATTATTTTTTAGTTTTTAGAGGGAGGAGGGGGGGGGGCTGATAATTAAGGTTGGCAAAGACTGAATCGACCAAACTCATCTCAGAAAGAAATCAGGGCAAATTTCTTTTAAAATATTAAGTTTATTCAATCCTTTTCTTCCCTTTAAATTATGAATAAACTTTGAATATCCAATTTACATAATCAGCAGTTATTTACCTTACCCCGGTTGCTCACAAGCGCAACCGCTAAAAAATTTATTTCATACATGTTATATACACGCGGGCTGAGAGCTTTAGCAGAGATAAGAAGGATCATATTTAAATTACAATTTGTTACGAATTTTCACCGAAAGAATTCTGAAACTTCAAAAACTGTAGGGAAATAAATAATCCTACTTATTGAAATAATTATTTCGTGATTGATTAAAAATTTATTGAAACGCGTGAACAAATCCAAAAAACAAACTCGAAACAATTTCATTTCCTTGAGCGTTCATCGACGTTGAAATTTCAAGCCAAAAAATAGATGCATGCATGAACTAGGTAATTTTCCATAGGTTTTCCGTCACAATTTAGTAATATCTGGTCCTGTATCTTTGCCGTTCTCTCCATCTCCTGGTTGCTCAAATTCCAATGAGTCGTAAGGTGGTGGTGCTTCAGACGGAAGATGGGACACTGCTTCACAGCCAGTGTCACCATCAAAAGCAAAACTTCCTGATTGCATTTTCACACGTTCTCCTTCGTCGCTTCCGTGTCCTTGTTGTTCGAATTTTAGGGAATTGTAAGAAGGAGGCCCATCGGCCGGCAACGGAGGAGAAACTTCTTCCATCGGTATATCAACAAACACATCCCCCGCTCGCAGGGCAGCATTAGTTTCATAATTTGTGTTTGCAGCCGGGCGTTCATTCCCTGAGATTTCAGTGTGACTTTCATGTGGGACTCTTTTGAGTCTCTTGTGCAAGAAAAATGAGCATAATATGAAAATCATTAAAATGGCAATGACGATGAGCGAGGCTGCGAGTATCAGCGGAGAACGGTTCACAGGATTTTTGTCCTCTTGGGGATGGACACACTTTCCGTCTCTGCACACATGAGAACTCAGGCAATCGTCGTCTGTGGAACAATTTTCATCATGTCCATGCTCTTCTGACATTGTTGAAGGTTTTGCGCGCGTAAAGGGAGTGAGAGGTGGTGCCAGAGTTACTGGAGGACTAATACATAGACTCCGGTCATCACTGAGATCTAAAGAGCATTTTTTCCCGCCAGAGCAATCGGAGTCGTCCTTACACCAGACGCAAAGCCACGAATAAGTGCACATACCCTTTGCGCAGCACACTTTAACTCCCTCACATTCCCCATCGTGGTGGCAATAGTGAGATAAGACAGTGGAAGTAAAACAGATGAAGGCCAAGGCTAACGAGAAAAACTTGAAGTAAGCCATTAGGTGATATTTGAGATAACGATCTCTGCACTGATGGGCGCACGAGTGACAATGTAAATAACCTTTTTATAACAACAGAGTCACTGCTTTATAACAATATAGACTAATTGTGATTGTTTCGTTGCCAATTGTGTCTGTTCTAAACTTGGAACATTGTTTTCATTTATCGGTGAATACATCCTGCCTATCTGAAGCAAGGTCGCGTCATTACACTGACCCGGAAGTGACGTTGTCGCTGGCACGGTGGAGGGGAGGAGAGTGGAGGGACTGTTCATTATACATGAATCAATTTTTGCCTCAAACGTTGATGATCGTCATTTGTCTCCCACATATAAATACGTCTGATAAACACTAAGCCTTGTATACCATTCTAGATATTATTGTATGATACAATTGCGTTTTGACTGTCATGGGTAAATGTACCTTTGTTTTCGATATTTGCTTGCATTTAAAATTACATTAGGACTTAAAAGGGAGCAGTTCTTTGAAACCACCGCGGGAATGGCATACATTGTTATTCTTAAGTCGTCTTTCAACCGAAAAAAAATGAATGAACCAAAAGTGTTAAATATAACATTGACTATGGGATATACAACCTTTTGTCATGTGGAGCACAAGTTAAAGGAACATACTGCGAGAGAACTGACAAGCGCTCTGTTTGTATTAAGTTATGATCGAGGACTCTTATGATGCATGATAAATCACTATAGAATCAGCATAATTTCGATGCGCTTAGCGAACACTTCCGAACAATAATACCTCCAAAGAGCTTCAAAGAGTACAACTGAATTTATAGAGAGAGGTAATCGTTTCAGAAAAGCTCGAATCAATGTTTTTCCTACATGATTTTATATGATTCGCGATGAATAGAAGTCATTGGCACTAGAAGTTCATGGTGTGCCACTCATCAGTAATGATCGGTGAAAATGCAACGGCCGAATCTATACATCAATGCTATAATTAGTCACAGGGCATTTGCTCTGACTCAAGGAATTCTTCGTCACTACCGCTATAAGATGATCACTTCACCTGGTTATTTTCATATCTTTGCAATTCAAATCCCGCAGAACTTTGGGGTAGCGAAGCAACAAACGGTAAAAATGGACAATCTTCCTCCTTCACAAAAACAAATACGCAACCACTGGCAACAGAACTTTCTCATTTCATTTCAATAACATCTCGTTGATCTTCCGTATCTTTTCTTCTCCGCTCGAGTTCTAGGAAACTGTGAGGTGACAATGCATTCAGTGGTAAAGGAAGCGATATGTTTTCCGCGTCTATAGCAGTAATATTTTAGCGGGTAGTTCCTGGTTACATTTTATCACGCAAACGCATGGTGTAGTTGAGCAGTACTGTACGAATCGCCGCACGCACGCCTTCCGCTATCGCTGATACCGTCTACTTCAAAACCATGTTAGGAAACCGAACCAAAAACTAATTTCCTGCCGCGAGGAATATGGAATAAAATTCTTTTATGCGGCTTTTATAGCTGATCAATTCAAGTCACGTGGCTCAAACAGAGCTACAGCGTTAAAATTTGAGCGTGTGGCTGCATTCTTTTGAACAGACCGCACTGGTAAAATACGCGATACCAGTTTGCGAGGTCTAAGCAAGGCGAAAGTCAAAACATGCGAGTCATGAGGCGATATTTGGATCACTACAGTAGCAATGAAGGCACTTGGACAAAGCATAATGACGCCTCATGTAAACAACCTCGGTCGAGCGAATAAGGGTAATCATATGCAAGATATTTTTGCATGAAAGCCTTTGGTTTTATTTCTGATATCAACTTTCTAGACATGTTCGTCTATTGTAGGTCTCAAAGAGCACTACCACAACACAAGACTCGGACAATCCACGAGTTATGGCAAAGATTAACTTGAATTTATTGTCGTAAATTTTGCCAAACTTTTTATTTTTGTTTGCCGTTTAAGTAGTAATGGAGGGAAAGAATGACGGAAATTATTTTTCAATTGAACCTCTCGAGCTTTGCATGCAACGCAATACTTTTTTGGCCCTATACACCCTCACATCAGTGTGAAAATTATATCCATGCTGTTCTCTAAACTTTTTCTAAGGTACTGATAAGGATAATTTGTTTAACAACCGAGAGCTTCTTAAGTTGGTGATCATTTCCTTTATTCTTGTCATATTAATGTTTGATTTAACACTGTAAGGAGAGATTTATATGCTAGTCACTTTTAGGAGTTAAAGGGCTAAAGATAAAAATTCAGTTTCTGTGCGATCTTACATCATTATGTTTCTCTATATTTTTCCGAGTATTTAAGAAGTTAATGGGTTGAGAATACCGTAATAAAGGTGATTAATACAAGAGCTACAACAATCGTACAAAACACAAAAGTGATATAAATGCATAGATTAAAAAACAGTCATCGAACCGTATCTCATTTGATGTGCATCATGAAAACTTCTTCGACAAAACTCGTTGGCCGTTTTTTCTTACTGGTTGTCTTCATTCCTCAGTGTTGCTTAAACTCCTCTGCACCTTCGGGTTGTGTACCAGAAATAGTTGGGAGAAGAGACACTTCTTCCTCTTTGAAGGGAGCCCAGCGGCGCGGATTTGAAGTGGAACTTCCTGTTTGCATTTCGACCGCGTTGGCTGGTTCTTCATTAACATCTTTGTTTTGCTCAAATGTCGAAGAGTTGTAGGGCGGCGGAGCATCAAATGGCAAAGGAGGAGTAACATCACCCACATCGACTACCGCAGCATGAGAATAAACATTCCCTGGTTGCATTTCATTATCGCAAGTAGCACGTGGTGAAGCAGTATTTTGGCGCGCTTCCGTTTGTTCCGTTTGAGCCACAATGAGCGTCACCATCCTCCGTTGTTGAAAGTATCTTGCGTATTTCACCCTCCAGCACCCAAAACAAAGAAGAAATTTCGCTATAACGGCAAAGACTAAGAGCAGATAGAGTGTTCCACTGCCTGAAGACTCTGTGTCTGCATCATTTGTATCATAGTAAGGACCATCCAATTCATAAGTTACTGGCTTAACATCGGGAATGGTGGGCAAATCAACCTCCGGCGAGGTAAATGGCTCAGGTTGATAGGCGTCCGTGGTGTCCGTGGTGTCTGTGGCGTCTGTGGCGTCCGTTTCCCAGCAGAAGCTCTTGCTGTCACCCAGGGGAGTGGAGCATGTCTTCCCATAGGGACAATCGGAGTCATCTTTGCACCGCTGACGACAATACTCGTATGTTAAATCTGTAGATTCTAAACAGAATCCCTCGTCCAACTGGTGGACTTTGCAGCACACCTTTCCTTCTTCACACTGAAAATCGTAGCTGCATTCTTGTGAGAAAACGTTGGTGATCAAGCAGATCAAGACAAAGCTAAACACAACCCAACACAAACAAGTCATGACGAGATCTCTGGAAAAACGATGTCGACAGATCTACAAGATGTTACGAAAGAAAAAGCAACTGGCTCTGTCTGCATTACCAAACCTTGGCCTCCTCTTAGGATATCCATGATTGGTTCGTCAGATGATTTACGACATAGTTGCCGGAGAAACATCTCTAACATTCCGTCAATCAGAACGTCTGTGTCCACCTACCAGTATGTCAAATGAACCCTGAGGTGAAAGTTTTTTTTTTTGTCATAAAATTATCAGTTCTTGATAACTTGGGATTCCAAACCTCTCTCTCTCTTGACGTTTCAAGTACATGGGACAAACATAGGCATACTATGCATGCAAGAGTTATTTCTTTGTGTGGGTGGATTAATTGAAACGTTGTAAGTGATGTCTACATTTTTACAAAAGAAAAGAGTATTAACGCAGAAAAGAACGAAGACGTCGAATTAACTCACACACAGGTATTTTGCAGTCGATTGTTTGTGTTGTACGAATAACTGCCACGGATACCTGTTAGTACAAAATGCAGATTGCAGAATGAAGAGTGCAGACCATCAAATCCTTACAAGGCTACGGAGAGCACAGAGGCAGGCCATAGTGTGTCTCATGCATTTGCATGCTCTAAAAGTAACTCTTTCTTAGTTTATGATTATTGATCAAACTCTCATGAATATGCAAAATCGTATAGCAATAAACGCTTGTTGATTCAGAGGTAGAACTTACTTTTCAGGATCAAAGCGGTCTACAACAACTGCAAGATCATAATTTATGCATTATGATAAATATGACGTTCCTTCAAGTTATTTATGAGAAGTTGGTGTTAGATAACGATAATAACTTCTCCTTGATAAGTATGACTATTCTCATTACCTGTTTGCTGGATAATGTATGGATATTAATGGGAGAATGTATGAATTAATCATTTCTGAGGGTCAAACTTACGTGCACTCAATTTAGGCATTAGGATCGGTTTCGCACCAAAAAAACTACTTCGCAAAAAAAAAAAGTTCAGTTATTCAATGTGTTTTTAAATCTGTAAGACAAACATAAGCAAGGATCACTACAAGAAATGTATTAGCACTCGTTAACAACATCCGGATAAAACGAGACAGTCACATCAATTAATGCAATACAGTTATTAAACCACAACGCACAACGTATACATTTGAATTAGTCGACATCACTAAGCGGCGATTGCTGCTGTTAGTGGAAAGTCTTCTTTTCCTTGTCATTTGAATTTCAGTGAATTATAGGATAGAGCTGCAGAAAACGGTACACGGGTAGAACCCCCTTTTCTTGGTTGCATTTCATTTTTCCTGGTTGCATTTCAACAAAATAACTTGTGCGGATGGTAGTTGCAGTTTCGCCCTTATTTGCTCGTCGTAATGAAGGTTTGATGCACCTCGCACTCCACAGTTGTCGATAAAGTCTGTCACAGATCCACCTCAGAAACCACAACCCAGAACCAACTGGGTTGGTCCTGGGTTGGGGTTCGCCCTTATTTGCTCCTCTTCATAACAGTTTGATGTGCCTCGCACTCCACATTTGTCAATAAAGTCTATCACAGATCCACCTCAGGAACCACAACCCAGGACTAACTGTCAAATAAACAGCGATGATCATGAGCATGCTTACCGTAATCTAGCCTAAAGCCTTTATATCTCTTTTCTCCGGAAAGACTCAACACAGACACCTTCGTCAAACCAGGTTCTGCAGTAAAATTCCTGCCTTCACACTACTCATCGTAACGGCATGCTTGTCTATTGATACTGTTGAAGAACTAGACCAAGGCAAAGCTGAGCCTAAGCCAACAGATGCTGGTCATAACAGAATCCTTTGAAACTCGCAATAAAGGCGAATCATTGCATCTTTCGAGACATTAAGTTATTTACATACAGGATGTTGTTGTAAAACTCAAAGTTTCAATATTGGTTAAAGAAACCGAAATATAAAGGTTTTATGCCTATCAAAGCCTCGGAATGATTTTCGGTAGAGTCTGATCATACCTACATACAAAGGAGCTCGTGAATTAAAAAAAAAAAGGTCTTCCCCGAGAATATTGAAAACCATTCCGTCATGACGCCTCATGTAAATATCCTCGTTCGAGCGAATATGAGTAAATATGATAATTTCTGCGTTTGTCGAACGTGTTAACAAACACTATGAGCTTCACGCATCATTTCATATGCAAGATATTTTTGCATGAAAGCCGTTGGTTTTATTTCTGATATGAACTTTCTACACATGTTGATCTATTGTAGGTCTCAAGGAGCACTACCACATCACGAGGATCGGACAATCCACAAGTTATGGCAAAGATTAACTTGAATTTATTGTCGTAAATTTTGTTAATGGGTTGAGAATACCGTAATAAAGATAAATAATACAAGAGCTACAATAATCGGACAAAACACAAAAGTGATATCAATGCATGGTTTCAAAAAGAGTCATTGAACCATATCACATCCGGTGTGCATCATGAAAACTTCTTCGACATAACTCGTCGGCCGTTTTTTCTTACTGGTTGTCTTCATTCCTCAGTGTTGCTTAAACTCCTCTGCACCTTCGGGTTGTGTACCAGAAATAGTTGGGAGAAGAGACACTTCTTCCTCTTTGAAGGGAGCCCAGCAGCGCGGATTTGGAGTGGAACTTCCTGTTTGCATTTCGACCACGTTGGCTGGTTCTTCATTGACATTTTTGCTTTTCTCAAATGTCGGTGGGCTGTAAGGTGGCGGAGCATCGAATGGCAAAAGAGGAGCAACATCACTCACATCGACTACCGCAGCATTAGAATAAGCATTCCCTGGTTGCATTTCATTTTCGGAAGTAGCACCTGGTGAAGCTGTATTTGGACGCGCTTCAGTCTGTTCCGTATGAGCCACAATGAGCGTCACCATCCTCCGTTGTTGAAAGGATCTTTGGTATCTCAACCTCCAGCACCCACAACAAAGAAGACATTTTGCTATAACGGCGAAGACTATGATCACATAGAGTGCTCCACTGCCCGAAGACTCTGTGTCCGTATCATCTGTATCATGGTAAGGACCATCCCATTCATAAGTTACGGGCTCAATATCGGTGGGAAAATCAACCCCTGTTGAGGTAAACGGCTCAGGTTGATAGGCGTCCGTGGCGTCCGTGGTTTCCCAGCATAAACTCTTGCCGTCACTCAGGTGACTGGAGCATGTCTTTCCATAGGGACAATCGGAGTCATCTTTGCACCTCTGAAGACAAGGTATAGATGCTAAACAGACTCCCTTGTCAAACTGGTCTTTACAGCATACTTCTCCTTTTTCACACTGAAAATCGTCGCTGCACTCTTGTGAGCAAACGTTGGAGATTAAGCAGATCATTGCAAAGCCAATCAAAACCCAACACAAATAAGTCATGACGAGATCTCTCAGTGAAAGAACGATGCCGACGGGTCAACAAGATGTTACGAAAGAAAAATCAGTTGGCTGCGCCCAGATTACCGAAGCATGGCCTTGTCCTTGGATTATTATGATTGGTTCGTTGTGATGATTTATGACACAGTTACCGTAGAAACATCTTTCACGTACCGTCAATCAGAACGTCTGTGTCCACCTACCAGCATGCAAATGAATCCGGAAGTGGAAGTTTTTGTTTTGTTATGAAATTATCATTCAATGATCTTCTGAAAGTGGGATTCGAAACCTCTCCCTCCTCACGTTTCAAGCACATCGGACCATAATGTTCCCTCTGTTTCCATCAAATCGTTCTAAGGCTGTGGATAGCACAGTGGCAGGCCATAGTGTGCCTCGTGCATTTGTAAGTGTTTCAAGCAACTCTTTCTTAGTTTATGATTACGCCCAAACAGTGCTTTGATCAAACTCTCATGAATATGCAAAATCGCATTGCAATCACGCCTGTTGATTCAGAAGTAGAACTTAATAGCCGTTCTCGCCCAATACATTTTTAAAACAACTACAAGATCATAATTTATGCATTATGATAAATTCGGCGTACCTTTTACGTTAGTTCTATGAAGTTGGTTTTAAATAACGATAATAACTTCTCCTTGATAAGTTTGACTATTCTCATTACCTTTTCGCTGGATAATGTGTGGATATTAGTGGGAGAATGTATATGTTAATGACTTCTGAGAGTCATACTTACGTGTACTAATGCTCAAACTTACGTGTACCCACGCTCCAAACACTAGCACCTCTTCGACTACGCCCTCGTGCGCCAAAAGGACCCGTGTGACGCTCTACATACCAGAGTTATGTCCAGTGCCGACTGCAACACAGACCACAAACTGTGCCGGACCAAAGTCCGACTCAATATCAAGCCTGCAGTGAGGAAAAGAGGGGTACAGGTGAAGAAGCTTGACACCAACAGGCACCTGGCGAGGAAAAGTGAGTTTGAAGAGGAGCTTCAGACCAGACAAGAAAAGAAGGAACTGCCAGTCTGGGAAACAGATCCAAAGCACCATTGGTAGCAGCTGAAAACCATTCTCCAGAAAGCTGCGGAGAAAGTAGGCGGCCTCTCCACGAGGAAGCACAAAGACTGGTTTGACGAGAACGATGCCGAAATCCAAAAGCTTCTCCAGGCAAAACGCTCCTGTCATACAAAGTTCCTCTCTAGGCCGGATGACCACGCTACTAAGACAGCATATAACGTGCAGTTATATATAGTCAAGACTCGGGGAGATTCAGAACAAATGGTAGCTCGATCTGGCTGAAAAGACACAGCCCGACAGTCATCTCGCCCGAAGTCATGTCGCCCGAAATCTGAGTCATGTTGCCCGAAGAAACAAATACTAAAAACATCAGAATTTCAGACTGCAAATAGGCAATAAAGTTGAGAAATTTTTATCACTAAAGCACTCTTTGTTTCCGACAACACTATGAAGATTCTGAAAGCGTTTTTCGTTCCTTTCAACATAGGGAAACGTTGTTTCGTTTCTAACAACAAAATGAAGCGTTGTTTGTTTGGTATATAATCGTTTCGTACTCACGGACGTTTCGTAAGTTTGAGAAACTTTATCTTGGTTTCTAACAATACCATGAAGGGAAGCGTTGTTCGTTTCTACAACAAAAAATGCACGGATACAGAGTAACATACAATTAAAGTTGTGTTGTGATTCTTTGTGCCTTTCTTAACAATAACAGATGAAAAAACCTGGTAAACGAATGTCGATTGTCGCGTTGGACAAGTCGGTAAAAGGTCAACGCTTCATTTTGTTGTTAGAAACGAACAACGCTTCCCTTTGTTGTTAGAAACGAACAAAGCTTTTAGAATCGTAACTCAAACATATTTTAATTCCGACCATACGATCGATTTCTGTGTAGTCAAAGTCTTCATGATATTGTTAGAAACCAAGAAAGAGTTTCTCAAGCTTTCGTAATGTCTGTGAGTAAGAAACGAGTACATACCAACCAAAAACACTTCATTTTGTTGTTAGAAACGAACAACGCTTTCCTTTGTCGCTAGAAACGAACAACGCTTTTAGAATTGTTACTCAAACGTACACTGAAATTCTGATGTTTTTTTTAGTATTTGTTTCTTCGAGCGACTTGTCTCTTTTTTTCGGGCGACATAACTAAAATTTCAGGCAACCTGACTCAAGTTTCGGGCGACATGACTTCGGGCGAGATGACTCTCGAGCGACTTGACCGGTTACCATCTATTCAATCCAAGTAAAGCGGCTCAACTGAACAGAGTTACATTCTCAGTGTGGGGTATAATTTCCCAGTTGAAGTCCGCTGTGGGTGAAATGGTAACTAACCTGAGCCCTCACCTCCGGCAGACGTTGCCGGCTTACAGTGCGAGCTTGTGACTGCAATATTTTGAACAGACACTGGTAAAATACCCAATAACAGTTCACGAGGTCTAAGCTGGGGGAACGTCGAAAAATGTGAGTCGTGAGACGATCTTTGGATCACTACAGCAGCAGTGAAGGCACTTGGACAAAGTGTAATGACGCCTCATGCTAATAATTTTTGTAACATTAATGTTTGATTTAACACTGTAAGGAGAAATTATATGTTAGTCACTCTTAGGAGCTAAAGGGCAATAAATAAAAATTCAGTTTCTATACGATCTTACATCATTATGTTTCTCCTTATTTTTTCTTCTATTTAAGAAGTCAATGGGTTAGGAATACCGTAATAAAGGTAAAAACTACAAGAGCTACAACAATCGGATAAAACACAAAAGTGATATAAATGCATAGATTCAAAATCAGTCATTGAACCATATCACATCCGGTGTGCATCATGAAAACTTCTTCGACATAACTCGTTGGCGGCTTTTTCTCACTGGTTGCCTTTATTCCCTCAGTATTTTCTAGGCTTCTCTGAACCTTCGGGTTGTGCACCAGCAATAGCTGGAAGAACAGACGCATCTTCTTCTTTGAAGGAAACCCAGTGGCGCGGATTTGAAGTGAAACTTCCTGTTTGCATTTCAACCACATTGGCTGGTTTTTGATTGACAGTTTTGCTTTGCTCAAATGTCGGAGAGCGGTAGGGCGGCGGAGCATCAAATGGCAAATGAGGAGTAACATCACCCACATCGACTACCATAGCATTAGAATAGGAATTCCTCGGTTGCATTTCATCGTCGCAAATAGCACGTGGTGAAGCTGTATTTTGGCGCATATCTGTCTGTTCCGTTTGCGCCACAGTAAGCGTCACTATCCTCCGTTGTTGACGGTATCTTCCGTAACTCAACCTCCAGCACCCACAACAAAAAATAAATTTCGCGATAACGACAAAGAGAATGATCACAGAGAGTGTTCCACTGCCTGAAGACTCCGTGTCTTTATCATCTGTATCATCAAAAGGATCCGCTTGTGAGTAAACGTTGGTGATTAAGCAGATCAAGGCATAGCCAAACAAAACCCAACACAAACCAGTCATGACGAGATGTCTCAAAGGAAAAATGATTCCGACAGGTCTACAAGATGTTACGAAAGAAAAGGCAGTTGGCTCCGCCCGGATTACCTAAACATGGCCTTGTCCAAGGATTACTATGATTGGTTCGTTGCAATGATTTATGACATAGTTGCCGTAGAAACATCTTTAACATTCCGTCAATCAGAACGTCTGTGTCCACCTACTTGCATGCAAATGACCGGGAAGTGAAATTTTTTGTTTTGTCATGAAATTATCATTCAATGATTTCTTGAAAGTGGGATTCGAAACCTCTCTCTCCTTACGTTCCAAGCACATGGGACCATATTGCTTCATCTGTTTCCAAGATCATAATTTATGCATTATGATAAAATTGGACGTTCCTTTTAAGTTAGTTATGAGACGTTGGTGTTCGATAATGATAACAACTTCTCCTTGATAAGTTTGAGTATTCTCATTACCTGTTTGCTGGATAATGTGTGGATATTAGCAGATTGCAGAATGAAGAGTGCAGACCATCAAATCCTTACAAGGCTACGGAGAGCACAGTGGCAGGCCATAGTGTGTCTCATGCATTTGTATGCTCTAAAAGTAACTCTTTCTTAGTTTATGATTATTGATCAAACTCTCATTAGAACTTAATTTTCAGGATCAAAGCGGTCCACAACAACTGCAAGATCATAATTTATGCATTATGATAAATATGACGTTCCTTTTAAGTTAGTTATGAGACGTTGGTGTTAGATAACGATAACAACTTCTCCTTGATAAGTTTCACTATTCTCATTACCTGTTTGCTGGATAATGTATGGATATTAAAGGGAGAATGTATAATCACTTCTAATGGGTCAAACCTACGTGCACTTAATCTAGGTATTAGGATCGGTTTCGCACCAAGAAACTACATCAAAAAAAGTTTATTCAATGTGTTTTTAAATGTGTAAGACAAGCATAAGCATGGATCACCTCAGGCAATGTGTTAGCACTCGTTAACAACATCCCTGCAGATAAAACGAAACAATCACATCAATTGATGAGAGACAGTCATTAGACCACAACGTATAAATTTGAGTTTGTCGACATCACTAAGCGGCAATTGCCTCTGTTAGTCGGCAGTCTTTATTTCCCTGCCGTTTGAGTTACAGTGAATTATAGGATTGAGCTGCAGAAAACAGTACACGGGTAGAACCCCCTTTTGCGTAGATAACGGTAAGATCATTACAAGAATTTCCGGGTTGCCTTTAAACAAATGACTTGTGTGATGGTAGTTGCAGTTTCGCCCTTATTTGCTCGTCTTAATGAAAATTTATAATTTGGTATAAATGCACGGAGGACATGTCAAAATTGGACATTAAGCTTATTTACATACAGAATGCTGTCGTAAATCTCAAATTTACAACATTGATTAAAGCAAACCGAAATTTTAAGGCTTCATGCCGAACAAAGCCTCAAAATAATTTTCGGTAGGGTCTGATCATACCAACATACCAAGGAGCTCGCGAATTTAAAAAAGGTTTTGTTCCCTGAGAAAATTGAAAAACATTCCCCTTATTTTGATAAGAGGATCAATACTCGACCCGACCAAAGGTATGTCAATAGAGAAGAACAGGAAATAACCATTTATGGGTTATTGAACCATCCCTATAGATCAATTTGTGTAATCAATATATAATTAATTTGTATAATGAATGTTTAATCAATTTGTATGATTACGCCATGATCACGCGTGGCGATGAAACTTGTTCTTGAAGCAATATAGAGGGATATTTTTCAAAGGTTTCGCATCAACTTGTTGCTTGCTGTGGATGGAATTAAGTTTTTAAAGCAAACTTGACCCGAAATTATTGGTGGAAGTAAATAAAGTACTAAAAATCACAAAAAAAAAAAGGTTAAAGATGAAAATTTCATGAAAGATTGCAACCTGTGAACTTGCCACTCCAATCATAGGTTACTCCAATTGATACATCCGAATACAGAAAAAGAATCGCTCTTTTACAATATCCATGTTAATCCTGATTCGTCCAGAGGTCGATTCAGAACTCTCCCTTTTCTCGGCCTCTTCTATCTTTTTAAGTCGTATAAGCAGGTAAACTTAAAATTCAAAGAAAACCTTTTAGTTATAAATTACATATCCATTGATATGGTTGGCTACACTAACCAGTTAGTACAACCAAACCAGTAGATTTTACAAAAAGAACATTTGGGTTTGCCTAACATTCTGAGGTCAATGTTAGGACATTGCAGCAATTATTTAATCTCATTATAAGATAAAGATTATGGATACTGCACTGTCAAGGTGCAATATATAATAAATAAATATTATGATGGTAAGAAATTTTATCAAAAGATTAAACAAAACACGACAGACAAGCTGCGCAAAATCCACCGCAAAAGTGATAAGCTTGCAGTGAAAGCAAATAATCATTTCTACATGTGGTTTGTATGAAATTGAAACAGCACCAAGTCACTTAGAAAATCCCTTAACCTCGTAACTTCGAGGAGTGAATGACTCTCCTTGTAATATCCATTATTAGGCTAGATCAAGCAGTTATATTAAGTATATTCAATAATCTTATCTATTTTACTATTGGCCTCGATGATGGTTAAGATCTTATTTTTAAAAAACTATTTACCTCGTGGTCATTTACGACCGGGTTCATTATTTATCTTCCAGTCACTAAACAATGGCAACGAGGGAAATTTCTTGCGATTGCATACCTCTCTCTTGAGTCTCGACGTATAACTTACTAAAAAATTCTGCTCTTGAATCGCTATTGTATTGAGCACGTGAACGAAAGTGATTCAAGAATTTCAAATCGGAAACTCAAAAACGAATTTTCTAATTTCTAACGCGTCCATTGTTTCGAAACCGATCGAAGAGGACCATGCATAATTCTCAACGAAAAAAACGCCTAGAGTTGTTTGCAGCATGTATATGCGGAAACTATAGCTGCGATGTGATATGACCATATGACCATAGCATTTTTCTGAACCCACCCGACATACAGAAATCACTTATATGTGTATGGCGATTGTGGTCACCCACGGGTCTCGCAATTTGTAATGCTGTAAGCAAATAGCAGGTTTTCCAAGGTAGCTATGAGTTTCGATAGTAGGTATATGTGAGAAAGTAAGACCAAACACGACCCAATAAGCATTCCTTAACAAAGATCACCAGAACGCTGAAACGTAGACGCATATCCGAGTGATAACATAAATGATAGATTCCAGTCTTCTGATGCACCGTTCTTCAACAATATCGATAGGTTTCTAAGGTAACTATAAGTCAGTAACATTAACGGGAATGTCCTTCTACTACTCTACAATCCGTGACAGAAATAAAGAAAAGGCTGCATCACAAATTAACGGTCTACATAAGAATATTATAAGCGAGTTATTCAACTGTGATAAATCCGGCGCGAGTTACTGCTCCTTGTCGCGACTTGCTCTCGGTTGCTCAAACGCTGTATTGTTTTCATTTCCTTGTCGTCCAAAAACCATATGAAAATTGTACTCCGGTGTAGGTGCACATTGCATGGGAGAAACGACTTGTTCGACGAAATTAGAAACGGCAATTTCTTGCCGCACCTCCTCTTTAGACTCAATATTTCCTTTTCCCTCTAATCCCAGGGAACTGTAAGGTGGTGGCGCGCCGGGCGGTAAAGGAGAAGCTTCTGCTCCTCCGATTACATCAGGATACGAATAGGCATATCCTGGTTGTAGTGCAGCACAAGGTGGCAATGAAACATACGGGTGATTAATAATTGCTGCTGTTGTTGTGTTTACAGTGGTTGTTGTCTGCCTTGTTGGTGCAACGATGGCCATTCGCTGATACACACGTCTTTTGTATCTCATTCTCAGACAGGCCGCCCAAAGCAAAATCTTCACAAAAACGAGTATAATTATCAAGAAAATGTACCCAATGTCCAAACCGTCGCTGTCGCTTGAACTGTCGTCAGGTACCGAAGAGCTGCAACTTCCGTCGTCGCAGTCTTCGCCTTTTGAGCAATCAGTGTCATAAGTACATGATACATCATCCGTTACCTGCGGCTGAATCGTTTCTGTATCAGGATCAGGCACAGTGAAGGACAGTGATTCGGTAGTCATGTCCACTGCATCCACGCAAAGACCAGCATAAAGACCCGATTGCTTCAAGCACTTCTTCCCTGTGGAACATTCAGCGTCATAATAGCAAATGACACACTTATCACGGGGAGTACAAGTGTTGGAAACCATGCAGCATTCTTCATCCCCAGAGCAATCACTATAGTATAGGCATTGCTTTGAGTGGACACAAGAAAAGGAAAAGATCAAGGCCAAACCAAGCACAAGCGACCACATTTTAGGAAAGAGTGTTCGACACCCGATTTCAACACGGAAAAATTGTATTATTCCTTAAAAATTCCGGTTTTAATCAACATATGCGCAATAAGGCGCTAGAATTACTGAAGGAAACTGGACAACACTTAGTATCCTAGCGACTGATTGCAGATTCATCAACTTTATCGATCGCAAACCTGTTTTGATCGTAGGAGCTAAGCGCACGGTTGACCAAAAACGTGATGGCACTTCCACAAACTGTTGGCTTCAAAGCTGAAGCAGTCGATGAAGAAGGAGTTTGGTGTGCGTGCACTGTTGAAGAAGTCGACGATGATTACGTGATCATTTCCTTTGATGGCGGAAATGCGGAGTGGAATCGCCGCGTCTGTGATCCATGTATCAAAATGTATTCAGTTCGTTTGTTTACGTTAGGCTACAAGGACAAAATGGAATTGTGCTCTAAATCAAGAGAAATGGTACAAGATATCGAAATAAAAAAGACCAGTAAATAAGCACCCCTTATCTACATAACATTCCCTTCAGTGAACAATGTCTTCGCTTTAAGAAGACCGACTTTTACTTTTAAATATCACCCAAACCGTTATGAAAACAACTAGACCCTGTTAGCAGGATAACTGGGATACCTGGATGGTACTGGATCCTTGGGATCAGGTGTAGTGATACTACGGGTGTAGGACTAGTATACTAAATCTCTTTGAACTGAGTTTCCATGGGCTTCCTTATTAGCTTGGACTTATGATATAATCTTATCTTTGTCTGCAGGATCCAGTGTTTTATACCATTCTGCTCTGCCGGACAAAAGTTTTTCTTTTTCTTAAGGATTCAACGACTTATACCATTCTGCTATTTTTTGTTTTTGTGCAGAATTGAGCGAGTTAAACCATTCTGCTCTCTTTTGTTTTTGAGCAGTATCCAGTGATTTATACCAAATTGCTCTGCTAGACAAAAGATTTCGTTTTTCTGCAGAACCAAGTGATTTACATCAATCTGCTGATTTGGACAAAAGCTTTTCTTTTCCTTTGGGATTCAGTGATTTATATAATTCAGCTCTGAGAGATAAGAACTTTTCTTTTTCTGCAAGATCCAGTGACTCGTACCACATTGCTTTATCAGACAAAACTTTTTTTTTCATGGCAGTTTCCATTTGTGCATAGGTTTCTTTTTTCCTTTTTGCATATAGTTCTTTCTGACTATGAGACTTATGTCTTGCCATTACTCTTTGTCTTCCAGCGTTTGACAAATTAGTTGAACAACATAGAAATTTGTTACAATATTCTACATCTTTACTCTGGAATTATTTTTTTACAATATCCACTAATGACTGAATAAGAAAATCTATGTCATTCATTTTTTCAAATTTATCAAGTGTGCCATTAGGACTGAATCTTATGATAGTACTTAACACATTTGCTTTTTTCTTATATTATTGTGCTGAAAAATACAGCTGAAGCAATAATTTGAAATCCACATGAACAACCCAGTATTATCCTTAGTATTATCTGTGATTAGCTTCTGAAGCAAAAATTTGCTACCGAGAGATGTACAGCATAGTATTCCTTTTTTCTCCAAATTTAAGGCAATATGAATATCTGCATCATATAATTGAAGTGTCCTTGAGAAATTGTTTATAGTCAGTGGATGGCTATCGCCATTGAGTTTTTCTGTGTAAAACTTGTTTGCATGGTCAGTGATTCTACCTAGAGTCTGTGAATTCCAATACCCACAATATTTGATGATGGAAAAACAAATGCTATAAAAAGATGTGGCACAACAGCATAACAAGGGAATATGAATGGCTATAATTTCTGCATCTGCATGATTTGGACAGCTGACAACTGTTGATCAGAAATATCTGTCATATCACATTGTCTTTCATTAATATGTACACATTTGAGTTCAAATAAAACATTTGGATCCTGATAAAGACCTTGAAATAGTTTATCAGCTCATTTAAGGTGTTAACTTCTAACACTACACAAGTTCCTTGAGGATGGGGCATACCATATAAATCTCTACCATGAGAATCAAATATCTTAAACTTACCTTCACCATTACAGTAAAAACCTACTGTAGCACTGAGGATTGTTAAAAGAAAGGAATTATAATTTTGTTCTGGCAAAGCCTGCATAGCATTAGCAAATGTGACACAATAATTGAAATCTTGTACTTCACAAGTACCATGTATAGTACCAGTATAGCTTGGACTATATTGAAGCTGATGATTAATATTGAACACTATTATCATTTCAGGTACTTCTGTTAACAATAAATAGGATTGCCTGGATAGACTAGATAGACCAGAATACAATTCATTTCCAGTGTTCATGATATTAACCAAGTCCACTGAGGTACAACACCATTCCTCTTGTTATATATGAGGGAAGCAAGTGACATAGCTACAAATTATGTACCAGCATTTAACCCAAACATTGCCACGTTGTCTTGACTGTAAGGAGCTTGAATTGTTTTAGTAGAATTAATAACAGGACCAGGGTTTGTTTCTATATCTCCAGATAGATTGGACTTAAAATGATCTACCCTGTGATTCAGATTTTTATAAACATTTGGAACTGATTTAGACCTCCATGCATTCGACTGCTTTGGCTTTGGACTTTTTATTACATGTGGATATTGGTTTTATATTTTCAGTATCCTTTGTGTTTTAGACTTTGGATATTTTCTCCTGACTGCAGAAGAGGGATATTTCGTTGTTCCTTTATTCTCACATCTGATTCCATGTGCATAAATTTTTTACAAGCTTTACTTGTAAAAAGATGCATTCGGGAAGACTTCTGTTTGCTTTTCCTGATGTACTTACTTTCCTGGATTTCTTCAAAATACGTGTAATTCTTTTCTTTGGTATTCTGCTAGGCTCACGATCACGAACACCATGCGTACGAGGGCGATTAAAATAAACAAATTTGTCGAATCGAGATCTACAGTTACATTTATTGAAAATGCTTCATCTTGCTATTATTAAGCTTATTATCATATTTAAAGAAAGCGACAAAACTTTTGAGTTTGTGAAAGGTGTTTCGACAGAAACTTCTGTCATCTTCAGTTAATTACTGTACAAAGCGTTGAAAGTAGAATGCTAATTAAGATGAATAGTGACAAGAAGAAGAGAGGTAAAGCATGAAAGTGTGAGAATTAAAAGATAGTTTTAGATTTACATGGTGTAATTGTTGATTTAAAGATGGTTGTTCTCTTTGAATATGAATAGCCTCTTTTATCTTATGCTGAAAACCGGCAGAGGCGTGATCTAAAACACGGAAGTTATCTGCTGAACATAAAGCGCGACAATGCGGAGAATCTTTCAAATGCCTGAAAACGTGAGAGGCCTTGTCACTGACTAAGTGCTCTCTAACACGTGTGGAAAAATGCAGACAACTGGCATTACAGCCAGCACGTACAAACTTGTAAACCACACGTGAACGGAGCCCATCAGGGACAGGGTCTTTCACACCAAACAAGTTACCGATTCTGGAGGAAGAGAAAACCAATTTGATATCCAAGTCATTGCAATACCGCTTAATAAAATTGCGGATCTTTTTTTGAGTGATAGCAGAAAAGTGGCCTATGCTCGACAAGAAACAACCTGATTATTCTTTTGAGCAACTGAATAAATTGCAACAGCGGCATTTCCACAGGGAAAAACAAAGGAAAAAACAACAATTGCAACACAAACATGTACACCAGAATGGATGTGGGTATACCCAGGATCACATGCAGAAGAAAATCAGAGAAGAAGAAAGAGAAAGCCACAGCGTGGATGGAGGTTAAGGAGTGAGGTGTATAATGCAGCTACCCTCAGAGCTGGCTATCAGTAAAGTGCATGAGGGCTAACATGTCGCACTCTCTGCAAACAAGATAGGAGAAGACAACAATGACAAGGCCACCCAAGAACAAGCTTCACAAGGTATCTGAATCAAACTGCCTTTCTTTTGTGATCTATTTCATCAGTATGTAAAGGAATCTAATGAACAAATTTTTCAATTCAACATCAAATAATTCCCACAAAAAGAATCTCAATGGTGTATTAAAAAACTCTTGGAAAAGAGCAATTATCATTACCAAGAAATCAGAACAATTAGACCTTCAATGAATTTTACACTGAATCCTACAAGTAGATTTTAGGGGAACCTAACCTCAATTATTTCAGCATTGTGGGAACTGGATACAAAGAGTTATCATAGGAAAAAATTCAGATATAGAAACAGTTGCATAAGGCTCAAAGGTCAGACTACAGAGCTCACAGTAAAAAAATAAGTACTTATGATTTCAACTATTGGAGGCAAGTGGCACAATTTGCACAAAAATTTAAAACAATGTCAGCTACTTTGATTTTCTAATTCCGTGTTTAGTGCCATTTGGAACATACAAAATTAAGTGTTTGTCATTCTTATCATCAAAGAATACTATTTCACTCCCAAGGAAAAGAGAAAGATAATGTGAAAAAAGCCACACTATCCAAAGTAGAGGCAATTATAAATACATTTTATTACTCCTCCCTTTCTGTGTAAATCAAAAAATTTTTTGCAGTAGAACGAATATTTTTCAACTAGTTGACCCAATGAGATATAAGCAATCCTTGCAGCTATGAACACTACTGAACTAGTAGTTGAAATGAGACCTGAAAAAATTTTAGGCCATACAGGATTTGAACCATGACCTCTGCAATACCAGTGCAGCGCTCTACCAACTAAGCTAACAAGCCAACTGGGAGCTGTTCATAATGTTGGATTCAAATAAACCTTCCAAGTGGTGAGTAATTACTGGAAATTGATGAAAATCATATAAGTGCACTGTGGTGAAGAAAAGATATAAGCGATCCTCGCAGCTATTTTTTTCAGGTCTCATTTCAACTACTAGTTCAGTAATGTTCATAGCTGTGAGGATCGCTTATATCTCATTTCTTCACTGCAGCGCACATATATAATTTTCATATATTTCCAGTAATCATTTGACCCAAATTTGTTTCATTCAAGAAGATTTCCCTCAAGGAAATAAAAAGTTGGAATTCACTTTAAAAATTGGATTCGATTTTGCAGCGCAACTGTTCTGTAATATATATCACAGATGACATAAAAATGTGTTAAGTTAAAAGAAAAAAAAAGTGGCACACAAGACACTACTGAGTGTCATTGATGCAATTATCCTAACAACATTTTGATCTCTTCTGTGATCAATTGCTGTTGGTTGGATATGATAAAAAAAATTTAAAATGCTGTCAATGGTGACATCATCCGTACATCTGTCCCCCAATAGATCATAAGAAAGAACCGATCAAAGTGCATGTTTAATTCAGCTCATCATCTTAACCCTTGAACTCCCCAAGATCTCATTAGTAATTCTCCTTACTGTCTGCAATACAATTCTGGTGATGTTAGTTTGGAGAATTTGGAATTGGAACAATCAATAATCCCCTAATTGATATTTTTCTTCATTCTCATCACTTGTCTGCTTGATATTGTACTTACAGTGTGAGGAGAAATTCTGTCTGGGTCACTAGTGGGACTTAAAGGGTTATGAGGAATGGGCATTGGTGGCAAGGCGAGAGAGGTCACCTAAACCCAAAATCACCGCTAAAGGACCTGGGGATGAGTAAGGATATTCTCTGGAACAAATAAGTTTCTAATCAAGATTTTAAGGGTTAAAGCCAAGTGGAACTGAACAAATCAAGTTAGACTTCTGGTCATAAGTAGTATCATATTAGATACAAATATACTTCACAACATCATGAGCTCACTTAACTCTTTAACTCCCAAGATCTCATTAGTAATTCTCCTCACTGTCTGCTTAAAGTTCTTGTGATGTTAGTTTGGAAAATTTGGTATTGGATCAATTTATAATTCCCTAATTGATATTTTTCCTCATTTTCATCACTTTTCAGCATGATATTGTATTGATATTGTTAGGAGAAATTCTGTCTTGGTCACTCATTGGAGTTAAAGGGTTAAAGAACATAATTCAACTGTGTCACTACATTAAGCATACTGACACAATTTAAGTCTAAGTTTACTTTGTGAACAGGACTTGTGGGTTACTTTTGCAACGTTTCTGTACATTGCTTAACACTAGCAAGTAAAAGGGAATTTTTTTCAACAGAATCCTCCTAAAAAGCTCAAAAGTAAAAGAGAATAAGTTACTCACAGTATTTCTGTCATCAAATCTTTGGATAATTATAAAATATCTTTAGTCTTCTAAAAAGTAAAACCAAAAAATTTGTTACATCAGAAATTTAAATATCTTTCATCAGCAATTACCCCCTATTTACTTGTAAGACATTTTTTACATTTCCTTTGAGTTGTGGCGTATTTTAATAAACCTCCTGGATAAAACATTCAGGAATACTGAACACCCAATTGTCTAGAAGTTGTTTTTCATTCAACTGCTTTCATCACATGCATTCCTTAGAAACAATTAATTCAAGCATAGCCAACCTGTTAAACTGTCCAAATAACCCTACAAAATCACGAGGTATTTGTACATGAGTAGTGCGTTATTTGTACTCAACTTAATGCAGTTGGAAAATAAAAATAATTACGATATTCTCTACTCAGTTAAGGTAATACTGTTTCTGATTTAACATAAATCTAAATCCTGTTGGTCCCAGAGTTCCACTGTATTCTTTTTATACGCCATAAAATAAGGTTTGGTTGAATCAGACCAGTTGTTCTCCATTAGATAAATTACTATTTTCTTTACACAATGATTTACATCTAAATCTCTTTGTCAGAGGTGTCATCAAATCCTAACATACACTTAAATGTAATCAACAATATAAAATCAAGAAGAGAATAAGCTTAATTGTATTCATTTGGTAAACATTTGGGAAAATTTTACAATATGCTCATTAAATGTGAAGCAGATTTAGAAAATTAATCTCAGTACTGACATGTACATTAATGCAAATTCAGACAGGTTTTCTGGTATGACACTTAACTTGGTTCAAGAGGGGGGCATTGGAATTTTTGGTTAACAGTTTGGGTAACAGTTTCTCTTCGATCTGAGCAGCAATTACACGCCTCCACTGATCTCGAATTGCCATTAAATGCAAATGTTATCAAGAGGAATGCATGACAAACCAATTAAAATATCGCAGGGATCCCTAGGTAGTCTACATGTAGCCATACCCACTCCCTCCCCCAAGGTGAGGGGGAGTGGAGGGTAAGGGTACACACAATAGGATACAGCTATGCACGGAATATTGCCAGAGTTTCTTGATCAACGCCACCTTGAAGTTAGTAACCAAGTTACAGGCCACATATGACTGATTGATTCAACATTCCTATAGAATCTCCAAACTTTCAGGTCTTACTTCACAAATGGAAATGTTAGATTAGGGATTTTCTATGAAACTTTCCAGAGCAGCTATAGCTTTTAGCAACTGCAAAATTGCAATCCTATAGAGGACTTTTGTGCAAATTTCCTTAATTTAACTAGGCTCCATTTCCAGCTGCTGAGTCCATAGAGACCATGCTCGAGGTTCTCAATAGAGCAGCTGTTAATTTAAACAGATACTAGAAGATACAAATGCCAAGTCCATGGCATTCATAAATCCTGCAATGAAATTAGTGTAGCTAACTCTGTATGCTCCACTTGTCACCACTGTATCAGATCCATCAGGGTTTTAATAATTGGGAAGTGAAAATGTATTGGTTTTGACAGTTTTACATGCAGTTTTCAGTTTTGATCAAATTTTTTTTTTTGCTTTTTGGTTTTGGAGGATTTTTTTCTACAGTTTTGCAGATTTTAATAGGCCCCAATGCCCCTCTCATTCAACTATAAGACTGAAAATGATATGTTAAATTATTTTACAATCATTTACCCTGAAAAGCACATATTCTGAACACAATCAGTGTTGAGATTTTCTTCTGTATTTTAAATAAAGCTTTTTGAAGTATCAAAGGAGGATCAAAATCAATGGAAACTTAATAGTGAAACAGATTTCTATCCAATATCTCCAACACTCAGTGTACAACACCTCAGCCTCCCAAGCTAAATAAATAAATATCAGAAACTTATAAAAGCTTTGCAAAATTATGTAGAAGTGAAGAAATCAGTAATTTCATCTCAAAAGCCAAATTTCAAAGGTTCAACATCATATGCTGCTAAAAAGAAAGGTAACATACATGTTTAAGAATTAAAAATAACTGAACAGATAATTTGAGGAAGTAGATCTGTATAGTATCCACAGAAGTGGAGTTGTAAAAATAAGAATCTTCAGAAGATGATGTTGTCTTACAAAAACTTTTCCCAAAGCTTGATGCAGAGTTGCTATACCTATAAAGAAAACAGTTGATCTTAATTTCAACCCAAGAAAACTAAATAAATTATAAAATCACACAATATCTAAAGAGTAATTCTTCCCTTTTATTTCTTCACATTTCCTTGTGAATTAGTTGAAAGAGAATTTGGTTAACCCTTTACCTCTCAGAAGTGATTTACATGTCACATCTCCCTATAATATCTATGCATTATCCAGCAAACAGGTATTGAGAATACTCAAACTCATCAGGTAGAAGATATTACCTTCATCAAACACCAAATTCTTGTAAAAATTATCAAGGAAATGTGTAGCAGCTAGAGGGGACAATTAACAATCAAATCTTGGGAGTTAATAGTAAACACCATAGATCTACATCAAAGTAGCTGATAGGGTTGTCTTGTGCACTTCAACTCTTTCAATTCCAAGAGTGACCAAAAAGTAACTATAGGTAAAACTATTACACATCTCAAATAAACAAATCAACACATATTATCCACCAAGTCATGAGATCAGTTACTAATGATTTACCCATGAATTTTTGAGATAGCTTTCAATAATTAACATATAAAAATAATCATTTAAACCCTGCATATATCATTGTGCCTTCTATATCTAACTAAAGCAAAAATATTCTTAACGATTTTTGAGTTTTGAAAGTGCAAAAAACGTTTTAAACCCAGCTAAATAGTTTGTTGCCTTTTATACAATGAATCAACTATCTTCTGTACAGCATCTTTGTGTTGCCTAGAAACTACATTTCTTTCAACCAGAAAGGAGAAATTTTTATGTATATTAATTACAATAATATCAAATTCCCTGCACATAGGGGGATACAATTAAACAAATATATCGGGCACACTATATTTCATTAATAAAGGAGTAAGTTTCTAAAGAAACTGCGGTGCTACATCGGCGGGAGAGTAGCTTTGAAACTCTTAACGGTGACCAATTTACGCAATCAACTCAGTTGATAATAACAAATTACCTTCGTAGACCCCATTTACATAACTAAAAATTTTCTTTCTTAGATTAAGAAGAAATGCACAGCGGTTCTAACGGAGAATTGCTGAACAGATCTTAAGATTTACCTGTTCTTCGTCGCAAACTCTCGCAGCACTTCCACCGACTAGATCATCATAAGGTGGCGGTGATGAAGATTCCACGTCCAAACTACTGTCTAGTGTGACTGCATCATAAGCAGGAGGCGGTATTTGAGGACGAGAAAAGCCAACAATTGGATTTAATGTCGGACTGGTTCTGTTCAACGCAAACGTTTCAACTCCGTTACGTGGAGGTGAAAATAAATTTACACCATGGCCCACCTGGGTAGACGCAGAATAAACTCCTCGGGAAAATCTTTGTCTCCTACGCTTTTTGTAACAGCGATACGAACCATAACTAACAGCGACAACAAAGATCAAGACACCGAAAACGGTTCCAACTATGACGAATATGCGTTGATCAAAATGAAAGCTTACTTGAACATTCTCTGAATTTTCAGGAGTAACAGGTCGCGGAGCTGGCTTGCATTGACCAGATTCGCATTCTTCATCTTCAGGACAGTCTGTATTATAGCTACAAAACGCTGGAAAACTGATATCCGGATTCTCACAGCGATTACGATAACAAATCTTTCCACCATTGCAAGTATCGTCCGAGATGCAAGCATCGGGACAATTCCACCATGGTTTGCAAGCACTTGAACAACAAATGATCCCTGCCGACGAGTTTTTTTGATCACATTCAAAGTTTTCAGTACAAGCAAGGGCAAATAGTTCCAGTTTGAGAAGGCTCTGGAGAAATGCCAAACAAGTTATAACACTGAAACCAGAGTACATGGCGCTTTAGTACAATGTACAACACTCGCACAACCCTGGATGCTATCGTTAGCTTCCCGTCGGGATCTGGTGCGAGTAGGCCTAGAACCCATGCCTAACACTTGACAGATAAATTTACCGCGGATCATCGAATCTCCTCTCGACAGCGAAACAGTAAAGTTTTCGATTCCGCGGCAATACGCCCGGAAACTTGAGTTCCAAGCCTTTATATACCGTAAAAAAAGGAAGGGTACACCACACTATTTTTGAAGATTATTGATTAAAATTTCATATCCTTTTCCTTCAAACTCATTGTGTCATTTCAATTGTGGTAAATAACCATGGTGTAGGTGATTAGAGACATCGTGTAGACTCTTACGTTTTGGGGAAGCCCCTTGTTGCATAACCTTCATACAATATCAAGAAATAACCTTATGCTTGTCATCCCAACTTGAGAATCGAACACCAAAAAATTACTCATTCTATATAGGGGTGCATTTCTGTGAAATCTCTCGCTGAACGAATGCTGTACCGCAGTTAGTTTAGGGAGCTTCTTCAAAATGACTCAAAAGTTAAACTTGATCACGAACATGACTTTTCCAACGTCCGCTGCCAGAGCTAGTGCGTCATGGGACGTTTTTTGCTTATTGATATTGTTAATTAATCAAATCATGATTACTATTACAAAGAGTTTGTAATCTCTTGTTACAATACTTATTATTATTATTATTGCTTGATGCATTGATCAGATAGGATCTTAAGTTGTAAAATGTTTGCATTTTCACAAAAATGTAGGTTTTTCAAAAACCTACCTATGTGTGCATCAGATGTTATTTCTTTTTAACTATGGTTTATTACATCACGATCCCACAAGCTGCGAAGCTTCAACCCCATCGTGTGTAAATTAAGGTTTCACTCACTTACTTACACGGATCGATCAGTTTTGTTTACGAGTTTCAATGCATCAAGAAAACGAACTAGAGGGTTTATTGGTGCATGGCAACGAGTGGACAAAAATTATTCAAGCACTTTCCATGGTATGATGCTTTTATTGCATACACACTACCATTTTCTCCTACAGAACGACACACTTGAAAGATTGGAAGCAATTTATTATAAACACCACCAAACACGAAAGGTGGCGCGATATTTAGTCTCAGTTGACAACTATATATATTTTGTATTTTGTTATTTGTTTTTACACTAATTTGCCAACGGAGATTCTTTACTTTTGAAAAAGAAACATAGATAATTCATATTTTTAAAATTCAATCAATGAATGGCATCTCGAATCGCAGATGCTTACAATTATGACGTATGAAAACTTGCAAATAAAATTGGACAACCTCGGCTTAGCAAACCTGCGAGTTTTCTCAAACGCTAAATCATTGATGATACTAGCTTCATAGTTTTTTTTTCTGTTTGAGATATCGTTCAAAGCTGACAATCACTCCCCGTAATGGTGTGGGGTTGTAGTCATCTCCATCTTTGGTTCTAACAGTGAGCACGCACTTGCTCAGCAATTCATTGAGTTGAGCTAGAGGTATTTCTTCAACGTTCCTGAGCTCTACCTTCCCTTTCAAGAAAGGTTTTTAGCGGGCATACGTCCCTGTTGGTCTTTCCTCTTGTGTTTTTGTTTTCTTGCTCATCTATGAAGTCATTTCTTGTTCTTTTAAGACGAGAAAATCTTGGCATCTCTTCTTCCATTTTGTTTTTTCAGGAAGCCGAGCGCTAGTTGTCCTCTACTGTGAAGAACTATCATTCGTGTCTTTGATTGGACGAACGATGTATTTTCATAGTTGCTCGCTGTTCTGATTGGTTGGTTGGATATTTCGTACGAATTTTACGCGGGCTTTTTATTGATGTGTAAATCTCAGTATGTATGAAATAAAACCTATTTCAACCATGTCAATGGTGATGGCGAATATGACTAATCCGTTTGTAAGCATCCTTCATGACTCAAGAAACTGCAAGTAGACGTGATTATGGCAAATCGTGAGTCCACGGATCATTCCGCTACACGCGCGCGAACTAACCCAGACACTATATAAATTTGGAGTGCATCTAGAAACCCACGCATTAATTTTGGCAAAAACATTCGGGAGAAACGTGCGCGACTAAACACGGATTGGTAACTCTCCAAGTTGGGCCGTAATAAGCAGCATGGCATCACGCAAGCTGAAATACTGTGTTTAGTCGGATCAATTATTTAATTGGGACTCTTGAGATCTGAAAAACTCATTCACAGCCTTCGCCTCCTAGTTTGCCGGCCTGAGCAAACTGAAAACTGAAGATTTTCTGTGGTTCTGTGGTTAGCAGACTCTTAAACCAAGATCAACGCCAAAAGACATCTTTCCTCTTCTAACCGGCTCTAAATACGATTATACATTTCTGGAGTGTTTTTAGAGCTACATTGTTTACGTTTTGTCACAACAGCGCTAAATAATCACTAGATATTTTTTAAAATGCTCAAGATGAAAATTTTATTCATTGTCATACAAATATAATTTGAGAAATTTATGACTTCATCTGTGGCATACTGAGCTAAGCTTCATGGCGTAATATGTACTTATATTAGAGGCGAAATATTGGCCCCTTACGAGCGAATATAGAAATACATTTCTGAAAAACAACTAATTTTTTCTAAAGCGATGCTTTTAATTTAAATCGGTCGTAACCAGCAATCTACTGAACTCAAACAGGGATCTAAGCTCCGGTTACCGAGTTTCGAATTTATTACTTGTATGCAGATTCTGGAGTCTGCCTTTGAAGAAATCGTACACGCTTTCGTCGTTATAATACTTTTCTTTTATAACCTGATTTGATCAAGTTGTAAGGCATTTTCATTTTCTTTTTAGGACACCTGTATTATTATTGAAATGGAAACTCTAATCTGTTGGCGCGTCCGTGATAAATTATTCCCAATTTCTCTTTCATTATTTTCCTTTCTGTAACAGCTGATGGTATAAGCAACAAAACTTGGCAGTCTTGGCATGTTCACCAATTTATTTATCTATACTAGTTTTATAATCTTTTCCGAGGCTGCGTGCGATAACGCTGGACTTATCAGTCGCCTAATTCATTATCATGTCAAAAGAAAGTTCTAGTTTGTAAACCAAATGAAAATATAAAAATAGATGAAGATTAATGATTTCGACAAGTTTCACTTCTGTGTTGCGCTAAACGGCCGACTCTTACTTCAAATGATAACCGCAGGTTTAAATCGCAGATTTAAGAGCTTCGTGGTTTGGAAATTGATTAAAAAACACGGCATAATAACATGCAATATCTACCTTTGCGTACGTTGATTTTTATCGAAACCATCCTCGAGAACCACAGGCACAAAAAAAAAGCTGCGTTATTAACCAACAGTGTGAGTTTTAATCAATAACGTGCTAATTCGCACGGAAATATGATTGTTACGAGCTTTCATGCCTGAAACTCTAGATTTTCTCGGTTTATTGCTTTCCATCGACGTTAATCGCGTTTCGCCGTTGAAGGCAACTAATCAAGTGAGTTTTCAGCTCTTTTTGACGGCGCAATAATTATTTCCACCAGCCAGGTAAACACAGCTGTTTTCACGTCGTTTTCTAAGCCTTCTCTGCTTCGTCGTCTTCTTCGTCTTCCTCGCGAATTGGAGCCAAAGCAGGTCCGCCGGTTATAATAGAAATTAAAGCTTCGTCTTCTGCATCAAGTTCTTTTGAATCTTTCCCTTCTTTGACCGGGAAAGCCTCACTTTCAGCACCTACCAAAGCGTTTTTTGCCGCGCTATCGGCGTCTTCGCCAAGGTGGTGAACTCTCTTTAATTTGCCTTTGGCAACTCGTGTTTTCATAGAATGCCTTTCACTTTTCATTCTGCTCAAACAACAGCAGAAAAGGCAAGAGAATATGAGCACGCCGATGATTGTTACAATTGCCAATAGTGCCGGGTTCAATTTTGAGGGTTTATTATTTGTTACGCAGCTTCCGTTGCGACATTTGGCAGGTTTCGAACATTCAAAATCTGTTACACAACGCCGACTTGACTCAAAATCGTTATGAGACATTGATCTGTTGAAACAAGGTAACGACTGAAGACACTCACAGAATCCATTGATGCATCCGAGGTTGTCTGCCAAGTTATCGCAATCCGCCTGTTCTTGACACTCAATTTTGCAAACTCCGACGCAAACGTTACCGCAACATGTTTGCGAGTTAGGGCATTTGTGGTCTTCGGAACAGGTAGGCAATGAATCCAGTGCAACTTCACATACCATCGACAACAGGACTTGGAAAAAGACTGTCACTTTAATACACTCTTCATGTTGCGAGATCAAACTGCTCTGTTTTGGTCCCCCCATAAAGATGGTGAAGTTATTCGTTTTGGTAAACACACTCGGAACTTTGCTCATTTACACACTACCTCGACAAGTGGTAACAATGCCACGAGCACGACTCGCAGGTGTTAATAACAGGAAATAATAGATATGCAAATATAATGTGCTTATCAATCAGCGCTGTTCTACTGTTGTTGTCTCAAAATGGGTTTCGGAAGCACGATGTCACCTTAAATAATAACTTCTAATCGGCGATATTCGCCAATCTCAGGATGACTTTACACATGTCTGTCCGAGGCACTGCGGACGCCAAATGGATGGAAAACCGCATTTGTATCGGGAATTGATAATTCAAGACAGATCCGTCGAAGCGTTCAATTCGCGCTCAATAGATTTGCGTTTGATGGATGCCAACTTGACAAGTGATTAAGTCAGAAGGTTTCAAATGACGTGTACGGGCACGTATTGCTGGGGAGAATCACGCACTTCCCATTGTAAAGTATAAGCATATTTCTCTAATTTCTGTTTGCCTTGGCTACGCTATCTCGTTCCGCTTGAAACAACTGTTTTTGTTCGCACCGACCACAACAAACTCAATATTCCCGCCTACTTGGTTTCCACTCGGTAAAGAAAACAGTATTGGACGATGAAAAGCGACTTTAGGCCAAACATCGATGGATTTTTTGGCTACTAATTCTAAAATCGCTGGTCCGACTTTCTGCTTGGAGCCTACAACCTATAATTTCATCCACGCTATATCCTTACCTTCGGTTTGAAATTCTAAAGAAACGTTTGACTGAACGAACAAGATGAAATTTCAAAAGTCCATACGTTTCAAAGCAGTACCCAAATCAGGTCTATTCAGCAAGGCATTTCTCGTTAAGCTCTTAAGCTTAATTGGAAAGTTCGTTTTCATTCAAGCAATAGGCTTCAGCATTTGAGGAAAACTCTTTTCCACCTTGTGGCAAATTAAAAGAAAAATAATTGCGAAGACAATACAATTTCTAACAATATAATGCATAATTTGTAAGTGTTCTGTGGTGCGTGTTCTTTGTTTATATTTTCGATCGCTAAGCAAATGTTTAGAAATGGGATTCAGTGCATGTCTATAGCTAAAACTAGCGGAGAGTGTCAAAACAAATGGACAATAATGCCGATGTTTTGAGGAAATTATAAATTTAGCTTTGTCTCCATGTGTTTATTTATTTTCTTTTTTATTAAATCGACTTGACCGCAGGGTTAACCGGCTCTGTAACAATCATAATTAGTTTTCATACAACAGCTGGTCGTGCTTATAGTTTGTGTTTTTCCGGATTTTTGGGCCACTTCACATCTCCAATTTTGGTCATAAACACCACCTCATCTCGGCATCATGAACAAACATTTGTTGGTATTTTTAATGTGTGCTCCAGGGCAGACTTGTCAGATTTTTCTTTATCACTAATCGGCTTCGCCGCGGCTGACAAAGGAAAAAATTTGCATACATTTTTTTGGGGTCAACCATTAGGTTGAGAGGATCAAAGAAGATAACATAGCCAGACAAATGTTCCCCCGTTGTCTAGTCAATGCTAAGAGTTGGACTATAGTTAGTCGGTCACACTTTGCACGAAGAATGACACAAGCGTTTGTCTAATTCCATAGCTGACTGAAAATAATAAACAACTCGAGAAGTTCCACAAGTACTTTTCTTTTTCAATTCGACATGGGAAAAACAGTGGAGGATTACTACCACTAAATTCACATTTTTAGCACCTAAGAAAGGACTTCAAACAAAGATTCATCGCCCTAGGGTTGGATTTCACAGACTCCCTACTGTGATCCAACGCATGGTTGACATCTACCCTTTCCACAAGATTTAATCGAAGTCAGATTTTATAATTATTCATTATTTTAAAATAATGCCAATAATAGTGTCACTTGTCGATAAAATAGCCATAAAGTTGAACAAGAATATTAAATGGTCAGGTACTGAATTGCACAAAAGCTAAGAGAAAACAGACTAAACTCGTTATTCAGACATTTTCCCTTTCCACTAAATTTTATCACGTAGGTAGGGTCAAGACTGGTTTATTAATTGTGTCACTGGCCGATAAAATGGCTGTGAAGTTGATATAGAATATTTAACGGTCAAGTACAGGATTTCTTAAATAACATACCAAAACCCGTTACTTTTACTCCCATAGATGGGAAAGTGGTGTGTTTCATAAGTTACGCGTTGCAGAGCTCACAGTGGACTCCATGAGCTAAATTTTGTATTTTTCTAGTCAAATAAAAGAAGACAGGCCATTACCGAAGTGAAAACAACTCCAGGGTTTTGCGTTTCGTTTGTTTGACTCTCGTTCCTCGTTCGCACTATAAGATTATTCAAAGAAGACAGGCTGCTGACTATTGTGGGATTCATAGTTCCTCTTCTTGGGGCAGTTTATGCGTTTGCTCCCTTCACCTGAAAATCTGGTTGAAAACTGTCAATGTAAAAAAAAAAAAAAAAAAAACTAGAAATTGATCGTTCGCTGAAAGACCTAATTGTTTAAGGCAATTTCACATAGACAGAACAGCAAGATATCTCTTGAGAACAGCTATAAACAAGAACATAAGGCAGCCACGTCTCGTCCCTAATGATATCTTGGATAAGTACAGTAATATGCATCCTATCTTCTGCTCTTCATTTTGAGAGAAACGCAGTAACCAGCGCCAGTGACAAAACCGCAGTGAACAGTAAGGCTACTCTCGGCGACTGTTTTCAGGTCGAATTCAAATTCAGAGAGGTAATTTTTGCCGAGGGAAGGAGACCTCCAGAAAATCCGGAAGAAAATCGTTCTGCCAGGGTAATAACGCGAACCAACTAAAACCTCGAATCATATGTTTCGTCAAGCACGAGATTCAAATGCCCAAGGAAGCCCAAGGAGTGTTGGAGAAAAGGATTTTAGTTCCCAATCGTTATTTGGGAGTGCCAACATAGATCTCCATGACCACAAGCCGTTGCTTGTTCGCGGGTTCGTGGTTCGTGGATAACAGTCTCCGGTGAAGCCCTCATGACTTCTTCGTAGCTTGGCTGGAGGTGCTTCAAGTTTCATGTCCCCAACGTCACTGGTAGGACTGTGGGGCCACTAATTGTGACAAGAGAAGAGCATTGTGATGTGTGCGCGATTCTAACAGCGTTCCGGCTGTTCGTTCACTGAGCTCATTGCCTCACTTCGAACCTTCCTATTTTGCTGGGAAGCTTCTTTTCCTGTGGAACTTCTATCCATGGGGGACCAATCCGAAAAGCGTAGTGTTAACGTTATCATTTCGTTCATTTCGGCGTTGCCTCGCGCAACAACAAATGAGAAATATCAGGGCTGCGATTAGCTCCACTCACATTGCGTATCGTGTTACTTGACAACGAGATCTTGGAGGAATCATTGCCCTTGCGCTCACCTCGAATGCCTACCCCCTTTGACCGATGTGTCCCCTTGGCCCCTGTGCCTTCTGGTCCCATTCTGTTTCGCCGCCCGCCCCTGTAGTTCCCCCCTCCTTTCATGTAGCCAGCTCCGGGCTCTGCGCCCTGCCTCCTGAGCTATCCATTCATCTGGGAAGTGGCCAATGCAATGATACCCGTTATTAGAGAAACCAATGAAGGGAATGAAACAACATCATACACTTGAGCTGCGACATAAAGATCTTGATAAAAGATATGATTGCATTTACGACAACAATTGCAGTATAGTTTGGGACTATGAATAAAGCCTTTAAAAAAAATTCAGGTTTGAATGGGAGTCGAACCTTTGACGGGCTTGACGGACCTTCAAATCAAACTTAACAGAAGCTGGTTCTTATGTAATATCTCATTTTTTATGTACTATCCCACGGGAAACATCATTTGGTGCATATTTTTCGACGTGTCACTTGTGTTTAATAGAGGACAATTGTAGATTAGAAGACACAAACGCTAAAACGTGGATCATTCAATGATCCATGTTGTTGTCAGTCTCTGTTTTACTGATTACAGCAGAAAGACTCACCATAACAGCCCTCGTCGTAACTACACGCTAAGGTGGCGTACTTGTTCATAAGACAGTACAAAATCTGGCAAACAAGAACTCTTCTTTCCATTCTCATGTACAGTTAGGGTATATTCTAGATCATGTTTCCTCAGAGCAAAATAGAATCTGTTTTCTCGCCGTTTCGGTATCTGATCTTATGCAGACTGTGGCCATATTTTAGGAAGTATTTTTCAGATATTCGTGTTCAGCTGATGCACTTCTGAATATTGTTTTTCAGAATCAAAGATATCAACGCACGCTGTTGTATGGTTTTAATCAAGGGGAAGTAAATTATTCTGGGTATTTCGAATTGTAAATAAGTTAAAAGACAGAATTTCCTTTAAATTTTGACGTTTAGTACAAAAATTGACAAATATTCTTTCTCAAAACATGCTTTCCTTTGCATAGCCTATTCGTGGTGAAAAAGATTCGTTTATTTGCATATCAGCAATATATACTATGAAACAGACAGTTCTATATTTGACCCGAGTATACTTTTTTACACGAGGGTAATTTACCACATTCCTGACCCCTTCTAAATCCGTATTGCGTGGCTGCTTTTCTTTCGTAGCTACACCTTCGTTCATCTTTGTGTGACAATGGAGACCAAATATTAGTATACTCTTCGGATAGACTGGATCAAAATGTTTATTTATTAACGGTTCACTGAAACAAATTAAACAACAAATGAATATGCGAAATTGATTAACAGTGACTTGAAATAACAAAGCCAAAAGCCGAATGAAAATCAGTTGAATAAACAACCGGCAAAAATACGAAGCAGTTGAAAGGGCTTTCCAGAGCCATATCATACAGCTAAGCTGTATGATATGATAAGCTACAAAGCTTAGTCTATGCGGTTACTTCTTAGCTTCGAATAATCATGGTGACATGTTGCTGATTTGGCAGAGGTCTTGAATGAACAGCCCCCTATGACGCCCCCATAACTTCTTCATAACTTGGTGGAGGTGCTTCAGTGTTATATCTGTCGTCAATGTAAGATTGGAGACAGCTGTAAGCGATAGTATCAGAAATTTGATTACGAGCTTCTTCGTGTTGCGGTAGTTCGTTCACTGAACTCACTTCATTGCTTCCCATCTGTTCATTTTGCTGAATGTGTCTCATCCTAGAAGTTTCCGCATCCGTTGTGACAACTCTTGGTGTGATTTTTCTGTTGCCTTGTGCTTCATCTTTTAGCATTATACAACAACAACAGAGAAATACAACGATGACAACTATTAAAACTCCAAAGACGAGGGACACTGTTGTGTCCCTTCTGCCACCTGGTATGCAGTGCCCATCATCACACATATACCCGCTGTTACAGCTTGGATCCTCATAACATTCTGTTTTAAAAGAAGAAAGGACACTGCACTTTCACAAACCACTCATTAAAAGCAGCTGAAAAAAAAGGTCACCACATTTACATAACAAGTAGGGGAAAGAAGAACCTTCGTGTGGCTTCGTAACTCAGTTGGTACCGCGCATCACTATCTGGGAAGCACAGGTTCGAATCTTGTCTAAATCTAGTTTTTTTTAAGGCCTCCTTTATGTAATTGCCTAAATTTCAGCACACCTGCTTCACTTCTTCTTCAAAAAAGGTTGAATGATACTTTCCGAATCAAACTTGTAGGTATTCTAGCACATGTTTATAGAGCTTTCAAAACAATTGACTGAGAAGTGGAAATTGTTTAATTTCGCAATGATACCTACGATGAATGAATACATTCAAGGGAACATATGAGCATAATGTGTTTGATCTGTGATAGAGGAAAGATGATCAGATAATACACGACTTTTTTTGAAGTACCTGTGAAAGTGAAGCTTGCTAAAAATAGATACAGGCTTAGACTAGATTCGAGTCTGCGAATTTATCCAAATGGAAGCTAGGAAGTGATTGTGCGATACATGATTTTTATTTTTTTTGTCCCTTGACAGTAACATTTCATGGCACAGAATCTTTGAAATTGTTCTCGTTTCTGGTGGAAAGCAATCGTTGATTTGATGATGCCAACGATAGGACAAGAATCACAGATGTGAGCTCATCTAATACGCCTTTCAATCTGTAATTACAGGAAAGAGACTCACCATGACAGTTGTTGTCATATTTACAAGTTGAGGTCGCGTTATTGAGCATAAAACAGTATAGAATCTGCCAGACTAGAATTTTGGTTTCCATCCTCATTTAAAACTAGGGTAGGATCTCAATCAGTGTACTCTTACGACTAAATGGAACCCTGTTTTCGTCAGTCAAGCTGGTATTATTCAGTTGGCGTCGCAATATTTTGGCAACAATCTTAATATTTGGTTCTAAGCTGATGTAAATCTAAATATTGGTTTTCAGAATTTCACATATCAATTTCGACATTTGGTTCGATTTCCATCCAGCAAGTAAAGAACATTACTTGAGCATTTCAAATTGACAATATTTGCAGAACTAAAAACCTTTGGAACTTAAGCAAAAACAAAGCAGAATCTGACAATAAGTAGAACTTTCCTTTTCATTCGCGTAAGGACGGTATTCTCGTACGTTCTTTGATATGCATATAGCTAGTAATAGAAATGAGGAAGTCATGGAGGAAAATCCCGAGCATTGGCTGCAATATCTGATCGATTCCACTCGAGTTATTTTTGGACTGTAAGGGGTAATTTGCACGAAATTATCCTTTTCTCTTCACAACTGTTCAAAAACTTTCCAAACATACGCCCACAGAAACAGACCGGAGGTTTTTCTTTTTCCTAAGCAAGGGCAACGCGAAACGGAGAGCCAAACGATACTTGAGTTGATGCAATATTTCATGACGACCTTTTGCATGGACGAAATGTAAATCTTCCATTCATTAAAAATTCGCTGTTTACCCAAGGGTTTCGCTCAGCAAATAGGGATTTCCGACTTATCACGACAGATCTTACGACAAAATATCGATGTTTTTACGCCACGTCACTGGTTACGTATTCTTGTCATAGTTGTGTTACGCGATGATCGCTTAGTTCACGTAGTCTGTCACGTACGGTAAACTTCACAGAAACCATAACAGCGATACGTCATTTGTTGTCCAATATGAATCACCCACTGAATCTCTTACTGCTCATGCAAGGTGCATAGTTTCTATGGGCTAAACACAATAAGTATCAAAGAGTACATTCGGTAAAATATGCTCTCTTATTGCCCCTCTTCAGAGAAAATAGCTCCGGTCTGAACAGACGAAAACTTTTAGCCCCTTGTAATGCAAAAGTATTTTACAACCAGCTATGATCTGGATAACCTTCCATTTTCAAAGAAGTTTCATGGTAAGCATATTAATACTTGCCTTTAAATCGCGCATGACACATGAAAAACTCCATAACGCCATTTATTTTTTTGTCTTATTAACAATTCCACCAAACAAACAAGATATGGCTGTGGAAGCCCTCAAGGGCTCCTCACAGTTTGGTGGAGGTAGCCAGTCTCAAGTCCTCGTTCGGTAAAGACCAGTGAAAGAGCGGGTGAACGACTGACAGTGGTTACGGTTGTCAGGGAAACAGCCGCGTGAACCCTTCACATATAAAATTTAAATATACGTGGTAACATGATGATCGTTTGACGGTGTTCTCGAATGAGGAGCCTCCTGTGAAGCCCTCATAACGTCTTCATAACTTGGCGGAGGTGCTTCCGTCTCATCTTCGACTTCAATATATGATCGAGGGGCACTGTCTGCAACGGGATTAAAAATTTGATCAAACGCTTCTTCATGTTGCCAAGGGTCGTTCATTGTACTCATTACCATCCTTTCCACCTGTCCATCTCGTTGAATTTCTGCTTCCCTTTGAATTCCATTCGTGTTGACAGTTCTTAGATTGGTGTTAATGTTGTCATTTTCTTCGTCTTCCTCCATTTGTCTTATGCAATGACAAACAAGAAGCATGAAGAGTACTGCGAGGGAAGCTCCAATCCAATAATATATCGTTTCACCTAGCTGAAAGAATAAAAGAAAGGAAGAAAGACTGAAGCAGTTGTGGACAAATAGCCTGAAAAAGAAATTCAGCTTTGAACGAGACTCGAACCTTGGACCGTTCTGCAAACGTAGCTAAGTGGATGCTGGTTATTATCTAATATTTTCATATGCAAGTTTCATAAAGTAGAAATCTAAAGTGCATAAATTTAAGTTTATTTCTTATGGGGTGTCAAACGCAACTGTTTGGGAATGAAGCGGTTGAAGCGTGCCAATCGATCACCATATCAATCGTTTTGGGTTGAAACACAGTAATCCAGATTTCTCCTCGTTCAAATGTTAAAGGTAAACAACGAAGTGGCCAATTAAAGTCTTGTAACACGACTCCTGCTTTTACCCAGATTTCCACGCCTCTCACGCCCCATCCAAGTGTTTTCGTTCAAAAACACGCTTTTTAACTGCTTGATGACACGTTCTTACCTAACATCAACGCCCGAAAAGCTTTTGAATACGAAGAGTTTCGAGGATCGTGTCAAAAGTGGTGTGTTTAGAAAGTGCATCGTGCTGTAAACGCTCCTCTCAAGCGTGGACAAATGAAAACAGAGAGAATGCCGAAAGATGCGTCACATTCTGACATTACGAAGGCATTACCGTTTTGGGGCGTTTAAATGTGGGTGATTGGCGAAATCGCACCAAAAGGTACGCGTTTTCAAAGAAAATGCAGAAGTATGGACAAATGAGAGCAAAACTAAAACGCTAATGTAGTGAATATACTTTGCTTTGTTTTGTTTTTGAGACGAAGACGAACATTTCCGAAAACGCATTTGTGGTTGGAACCTCCATTCATTTACTTCTTCCTAGCATATCCAGCGTATCGAAAGAGCACGAGTAAGTCGCCATGTTGTTTTTCTTAACAACATGCGTTACGGCCGGCAAGTTAATTCCGCATAACTTCAGCCGACCTGGCGCAAACGACAACGGTCGCTACCTATGCTTATTCGACCGTCTCACAAGGTACGTAAACCAGCTAAATCATCCTTAAACGGATTCTTTTCATGTAGAAGCATGAAACCAAACCAACATTAAACAGTTGATTCTCGCGGAATATGAATAAGTATCTTAAGTCTTTGGTGGACCACAATCGCGGATTTCGATTCACACGTTCAGACAAGTATCATGGATATAAGAACAAGTAATCCCTTGCTTTGGTAATCACTGCAACGAAACTCACCATTACAACGGCTCGGAAATTCCATCTGACACCCTGAAGTCGTGTACTTGTGCTTAGAACCGAACAGAATCTGATAAAATCCGAAATTTTGTTACCATTATAATGTAAACCTCGTGAGGTGTCTGTATCAGTAAACCTCTGCGGTAAAATGACATCCCGCATTCATTCCGTTAGTTTTAAAGTCTTCTGTCAACGTCATCAATATTGTTTGGAACACTTTTCAGTACATTTTCGATTATTACGCATTTGAATATTGGTTTTCAGGTTGCTGTGTTCCTTGTCCGCATCTTTAATTTTTTAGTATTTAGTGCAGACTTTCACCTTGTAATTTAACTGTTTACAGACAGGAATCCCTTTAATGCTTCAATTCTCAGAAAAACGGGACACATTCTGATCAAACACAGCTTTACTTTTCATTGCATTTACGTGTGAGGGAAGATATAGTGGATAAAGAGTATAAAAAGTCCTATATTTGTCCCTCGTCATTTTCCTCATATCATGGTAATTAACCTTAGCCTTGAGCTGATTACGTACATCTTAAGCGGTTATATAATGGATGATTTTAACATTTATGGAGCTGGAAATGGAGGTTCTTGCAGCAGAGAATGCCTGTCAGCGGAAAAACGATCGTAACTTGACAGGTTGATTAATTGATCGATTCCTTGACTGATTGATTGAATGACTGATATTTTCTTCTTAAAACCTTGCGTTGAGGAAAACTTTAATTTCTCTCTTCTTGCTTGTTTTTGTTCAAAAATCTCGTGACTGAGATGCTCCACAGTTACACCATTTCAAACCACTTCCCGATAGCTGCGATGCGACAGATTGCGTAACCGAAGTGAGTTGCGTAATGTCTTGTCCATACCGCGTACAGCTTTGCGACTTCAGCCGTAATGAAAATTTACTTTGAGGAAAGTTGTTGCTACGATCATCAGTTACGTGCGGCGCGGAAAAAGTCGGTGACAGACTTTTGAGAGTAAAATAGCGGTATTACTCGGGTAACCTTGCTCGTTTCCTATGTTAACCGAATCTTAAGAGCCGTGAGTCACCAACCGTCAAACATGAAAACCCGCCAGAGGAATGATTCAATGGAAACAGAGTCAGTTAACCGTGACAACAAACTTCATAACGTGGTCGCCAAACTTCCATCACGCCTCAATCGACTGGAAATCGAAGTCAAAACAAATCTTGACTTAAATCTTACACTACCATACACATACAATCTAAATAAACATGATATTATAATTGCTATAATATGCTCTCTTTGTTAAATGGTTTTCTCTGTTCGAAGAATATACTCCCGAACCTGTAAAATAAGAAAATATTGGCATAAATATCCCGCTTTATAAAAACTTTACGACATTGTAAATTGGTAAAGGTGTGACACGAGAAGCGATAACCTTCGACTTCCTTAGCTAAATATTTCCCAAAACTGTGAACAAGTTGCCCATTTATGTTGATACGAGACTTTCAGTCATGTCCCGGCTATATCCTCGGTAGAAGCTCTCATGGCTTCTTCATAGCTTGGTGGAGGCAACTCATCTGAAGCTGCTAAACATCTGTAAGACGGGGGACCGCAGTCTGCAATAGCATCAGGGCTCGTAGGCACACACACTTCGGCTCGATCTTCAGCTGAATGCGACTCTTCGCCAGCAGCACCAGTTGAATTCGAAGTTCCAGTAGCACCTTGCAATCCAAATAAGTATACAGGACCTGTGCTTTCGTTGTGGTTTGCAGTAGGTCCAGCCGCTTGCTGCGATGCTCTAAGATTGGCAGCACGTTCTTGGTCTCTTCGCTTTAGCGAAGCAAAATGACAACAAAATCCAATTACAATGGCGACCACAACAATCAAAACAATGACAAAAACTTGGCCGATATCGGCCATACCGACTGAAGTTTAAAGCGAACTCTTTAAAGGCACACTTTGAGTACAATATCCAAGATGGAGGTTAGACATCTTCTTCAATTTTTCTTTAATTCATTTCGAAAGACTTTGATCACTATCACAGCTGGTTCTCGATCCGTTCTGAACCCTTTGCTTACCAATCTAGTCTCTCATATTCTCCCTTGTTAATCAATCGAAGTATCAAATGTTTTTCTCAAGAAGTTGTTGACCCAAACTTAACTTCCAGTGAAAAGTCCGGCGCACTTTTTCAGTTTTCAACGCCGTCTCAATGTCGATCGTAACTACTGTAAATTGATATGATGGCCGCCATCTTGATTACGAAGTCACGATTGGTAATTTATGTAAATGCTGGTCATGTTTATTTTAAATTGTTGCACTGTTTTTCCGAAACTATTTGAAAAATGAGCACCTGATGTTTCATAGCATATAATAATTTGACCACTGAATGTGATTTCCCACTGAATGTGATTTCCAACAAAAAACAAGTAAGTTATCGAAAACACATCCCCGCCACCTGCAGTCACAAATACGCACGTTCAAAATCTAATGTAAACAGATATTAATTAGAGACTGGCTTGAGCAAATAGGCAAATCCATTGGTTGCAGAATGAGGGGAAAATTCAACAATTTAAGAATATGCGAGTTCAATGTTGAGACAGAGTGTAGAAAAGTTGTCTATGAGTCCTTCGATCACAAACTGCAAGACTCAGAGTTCCCCGTCCCCTCGCTTCGATTCTTGTTCTAGTCACGCAACACTCTCACTTCCAGAGTATATTGCGTGACAAAACCAATCGGGACAACAACAATAACTACGACAGTGGAGGCAGCTGAAGTTGAAGTGTCAACTACTTTGCAAATGACAACGTGTGGAGCTCACCTTCAAATTTTTAAATCAAAGCTTTTTCAAGTTTCCAAAATAATGATATTTACTTACAAATACGGATGAAATGGAAAATGTCCCAGAGCATATCAAGAGCATGAATACATATGCTTTAGTAAACAAAAAACCAGCTGGCAAGTTCAATTGCAGTTCTCTTCTTACTACTTAAGTGGTTAACTTAAATACAGAATCAACCTTACGCAGAAATGTCAAGCAATTTTCCACCTTTTCCGTTGTCACTGTTGGTTATTACAAGAAAAATCGACGAAATGTTTCAACGCAATATTACAGGGGTTGTAGACAAACAGAACGACTCTCCCGTGGTTTAGCCAGCGAGAAGGCTTTCATTGCGGCGAGACACGCAGCTTTCCAGCCACTGAGCGATGCGAGCGATGCGAGCGCGCGAGACGTGTGAGGTCTGCGTGTGTTCTGACGCGAAAATGTTTCCTGCCAGAACCCTCGCAGATTTCTCGCAAGCTCGGACGAATCTCGCGGACTTCGACGAAGCGTTAGCGAAACTTAATCGAAGGCTACCGTTCGGCGATATAAAATTCAACCACTGTTGTGTCGAAAGCACTAAGATTTTTCTCCAACCTTTGATAGCGACTAGAAAGATTAACAACCGCTTTGGAATATTATATCGGACTTAAATAATTTAAACGGTCTTATTATAGGTTACGTGTTCGATGATGTTCAATTTCCAAACACAATCAATTCTCCGAAAATTCTTAGAATTTCCTTCCTATTACCAATGTCGGTCATCATTTCAGAGCAACCCTACCCGTACTGTCCACGTCACATGGCTAAATTCTCTTGGGAAACCCTAACGGCTTCCTCATAGCTTGGTGGCGGAGGTTCATTTGAAACCGCTATGTACGGTGGTGGGCCACTGTCTGCGATAGCATCAGGGCTTCTTGGACTTTCATCGTGATTCTGACAAACATCTTCAGCCACGCTCGATGACCGTTGATGTCCAGTTCTAGTCGAGTCTGAAGTTGAACTAGCTCCCCGCAGTCTTAAGATGAAAATAGAACCTGTCTCGCTTTGATTTGTATAACCAGAAGGTTGAACTTCACCTTGTTGCGTGGTCCTTCGCCTCGCAGCGATTTCTCCTCTTCGCTTCTGAGCAGTTATGTGACAACAACAACCAATTACGATGGCGAAAAGCACGATGACCAAAACAATGAAGATAGTTTGAACGACTTCAGACATACCGGAATAGAGTTAAAAGCACAATCGACAAAAGAATCGAAAGGTTCAAAGTCCTGAACGAAAAAAAAAATCCAAAATCCTTTCGGATATTTGTTCCGATTTGAGTTATCTTTTCACGGCGAAGTACATGAATACTATGAATAGCTATTCAAGCAGAACTTATCGTTCCTTGAGCTTGAGATTCTTTAACGAAATCACTGGGAAGAATTACTCCTCTTTTCGATGGGGTCTCTAACAAAGAACAGTCCTGTTTTGCTCTTATAAACAGAGTTCGGTCTGCTGACCGCCATTTTAAAATTCTCATTAAATCAAAGTAGTCACGCAACGCCAACCGAATTTGGACCATTAAGCGGCATCCTATGTAACAACTACTCTCGACAGCCAGCTGCTCGCTTTTTAAAACTCTATTTCATAGGGTAACTTAGAATTATAACCTGAGTTGATAACGTAACAGGCCACCGTAAAGAGTTTAAAAGCTGACATCTCGAGCGTTAGCCCTTCACCATTCGCTGTGACCAACACTGATATTGATCCACTGTTGGGTTAGGGAAGGGGTAGGGATAGGTGGGCAGTTGCCCAGCTACTGATATTGATCCTAACTGGTTTATTAAAAAACGCCCAAAAATATAGATAACTCTTCCCAACTTTATTTTGTAAGAACAAACAGAATGTTCAATGTACAAAAAAACACTTTCGCTTTAACTCGTCTTCATGCGCGCACATTGTATAATTGTACATAATCCACGATGGAAACTCATAATGAAAACTTTTGAATTACATTATCAAATGATCCAGTTTTTAATATTCAAAAACTATTCCAGGAGTGCGCTTCGGATATAAGATGGTAAACAAACGCGACGCATAGCGCCGACTTGGCTATAACTAATCTTGTTTCCAACGAGCGCGAATGGAATAGTTGTTTTATTAAATTTCTTTAAATCCTGAATGTTTGGATACCCTTAGCTCCGCAAAAGTTGGCGCAAAACATTCATACAAGTGGACACGAAAAAAGAGCCGATAACCGGAGTTGCGTGAACCAAGCAGGATTGCAGTATTAGAAGTTAAAAATTTCATGATGCAATATGCTGAGAATTTCGACGATCATTCATCACCGCTTCACTCCAATACCCTCCACTACATTTCTTTGAGCGCTCATTTACGATCAGCAAGTCAAGTAAGGAGTCGCGTTTGATTAGTGTTTCACTCATGATCAATAACTTAATGTAAGAGGGACTTTTTTCCAAGGTCAACTTTCCATGAAGAAAAGCAACTAAAAGGGCGCTGTAAATATCTTGCACAGATCAGTATCGCCATGTTTAGAAAGTTTGGTCATACAACTACGACCTGAGTGTGCAACATTCTAAATGCATATTTTCATAATTAAAATCCCTATTCTTCAAGAAATTTGTGTATAATATGCAAGGTATGTCACGTAAAACTGTGCACATTCACGACTGTTTATAGTACTTTTTACACTTTTTAAAACGGTGGTCACCCATTTCGAATCGCGGTCGCTAGTACTTCTCCGCTGATGGTTCAAGGCGGAGACCTTCTCTCAATAGAAATCAGTGTCCATCGGCCGTAACAGAACACCATAAATATGTGCGTATCCACCTCGCCGTGACTCAACGTGAAAAAGATCCTTTGATCTGCATACTTGTTCGACGATTCGTCCAAAGGTTACGATTGCTTGATGATAAAAAAAATTCCAAATTATGATCTGGGTTATTCAACCATTGACGTTTCACAAAGAGTCGGATTTACTTTGCTGAAGTGACAAGGTTGCAAATTATGTCACTTAGGGCTAAAACTGAAACTTGTTTCTAAATTTGCCCTCTTGTCGTCAAGCTGACATCCTAGAGAATTAGCCAGAGAAATTTTTGTGGTTTTCATTGAGCTCTAGGCAGCTTTAAGCGGTCAAATATCAAGGGAAGATGATAATCCGGTTGCTTTCAAAATTTTAAACCACTGAGAGCTTCAGCACGGAAGACTTTTTTCGATTTCATTTCGCGCTAGATGCATTTTTAGGCTCTCCACTCTATTACGCCCATGTCACATATTCTCTGACCAGACTGTCTATAGTCAGCCATGCTTTATCGCATTCCGTTGTCGTGCGACCGGCTCCCAAGTCTATAGTAGGTCTTAATAGTTGAGATTGCTTATTATCATGAGCTCGACTGTGAAGAGACTTGCGTTAGATCTGATAGAACACCTCGTCCGGGATGCTCGTACCTACGAACAACTCTTGACAACCTCGATGGATCGCGTGGCCATAATCTGTGACAGAGAAACCCGACTAACATAAGCAGCAACACGAGTAATACCAACACGACACTGAGAACCAACCAGTTGTACAACTTGTGCTTTTCAGTCAGCTCACACGCCGCACAAGCTGCTTGCTCCGTGGCATTTTTTTCGCAAAAAGCAAAGGGAAGCATCCATGAAGAAAACCCCCCAACCACAAACATTGACACCGTGAGTCGCTTCCATCTCGTGACAATGACATGTGCGTCCATTTTTCACCTTAAGAATCTAGTTATCATTTGACCAGAATAAAAGCTCTCTTTGTGAAAACAATTCGCTGTTTACATGACACTTCACGCTGATAAAAAGAATAATGAACTTAATACCCAGAGACGTGAGTAGGGTCTTGAGGAGGGCTTGTATGTCAGCAGATCAGTACCATACAACAGATGATTGGCTATTTGGAAACATTCACATATCATGGCATTCATTTCGGCCGGCTTTCTCAGGTTATTTTCCTCTTTGCAGCGATAATGCACAAACATGGCGCCGGATAAGATTATGGTTGTCAACGAGATGGTTAGCTTTGAAGGCGGTGTTTGAATAATATGTTTACATAGAGCGAGTCAATGCATCCTCAGGGCTTACACTAGCTTTAATTTGTTGGTTTATAAACAATTTAACAACGTCATTAGGCGGAAAGTCAAGGATTGACTACCTGATGTTGGACTCGTCATCAAAACTCAAATCCAAAACTAAGAGCGCACGTGTAAGTAAGGTGTAAAGACAACCACCCTTCTTCTCTGACTAACCAATTTAGACAGCCCTCGAGAAAATCGGATGTAAATGCTTGCGGTATAAGTGCTGGTTTTGACCTAGGCCAGTTTTGGTATTATTTCGCTGAAGTGTGCGAATAACATCTGACCGAAATGATACTTCGGCTCGTGTTAGATAACAGATGGAGTGCGGTTTCCCGCTGAAATGCAAGTTTGTCTTTAAGGCTGCAGAAGCTGAGGTGTTAGTCAACTCAGAGGTGATTGAAATTTGCTGAAGAAGGTCGATCTAGTGGAAAAATTTGCTAGATAACATCGAGGAAAAATGGCCGAGTAGGCGCCTGGATTTGTCTTTACCCTCCGGGCTCACTGATGCAATTATTACCATTAACACCGTTAATTTCAAAAATTAAATTACCAAAACAAGATCAGATAAAGAACAGATGCGAAACCTATATTATACTGATTACAACAAAGTGCGAGGAACCGTTTGCTTCGAACCAAAAAGAAAAAGGATTCCGTGGAAAGAAGGCGCATCGATCCCATTAGCCCAAAAACTCTAAACTCTTTAGTGCCTGAGGAATGGCTGGTCAGTCATGAGGGCTATTCTTTCAGATATGTCTATGATGATAAAGAAAATGACGTCAGCAAGAATCGGACACGGTGACTGAGGGGATAAAGAAAAAAGCTGCATATCAGGAGAAATGATTGTCATTGATAAGAAGACGTTAATAGCTCTGGGAAGAATTCAACGGAAATTCTAATGAGTAAAGTCAGAGAACAACAGACTGAGGGCGGCCGAGATTGTTAGTGATATTGGGCAAGCGAAGGCAAAAACTTGGATCTGATCACCAGTTAAAAACGAAAAAAAAAACGACGCAAGAAGCCCTGTCGTATGTATTCTTAGACTAAGTTTCTTCAATGGAACAAAAACGTGCTCTGTAATATCAAAGTTTTCTACCCTTGTAAATTTACACAAGGAGACAAAATGTTGCCGTGTTAACGTTGCGACAAGATAAACAAAGCCAAAATTTCAGGGGATCTTTTGATGAGTTTTAAAATATCATTTACGGTGTTCATTGCTTACACAATCAGATTATCTTCTACAGTATCTTATATTTGGACAGCTGCAAACAAGTAAAGGAATGAAAGAACCGCTTCCTGCCGCAAATTATTTATCGTGTTGTAATTCTTGTCATGAATCTGGCAAACGATGTAAGAAAACTTGGCTCAAGCAATATTCAAGAGTACCTCATCACTCAACGTGTCAAAACAATCACTTATCATCTTTAGATCCATAGTGACTTTTCATGCAGCCTACGTGATTTACACTGGATACCTAGTGTGTACGGCGGAAGTCTGACGCGATCTATTGTGTTCGTCTATTTAGGAACAGAGAAATATTCACACTAATTAACTGATCCAAAACACGTACATAAGTTGCAAAGAAGTAATTACGGTTTTTTTTCTATATTTCTTGTGGTTCCAGACGATGGATTCATGTATGTACAGGCTTATTCAATACATCGTCCTCTTAAAAGCCACTTGTGGTTGATTCACTCAAGTGTTCGGATTGGCCTTCCCGGTTAAATGTTATAAGGAAATATAGACTGGTTTCTATCTGCTTCAAAGGGATTACCACTCAAAACTGTTATTTCTCGTTCTGACATGAAATACTAATTTTTACTCTCTAATTTACACGTTCCTTCTGTACATGCCTTTGTTGCACATGATTCAAGTTTGTCTTTAAATCATAATCCTGAGGAACTTTCCTCAATGTTGGACACCGCTACCTTTAAAACATCTTCGTAGCTTGGCGGGTTGGACGTATTTCCGTACCGCTGATCGCTGTACGGAGGAGGTTCCTCGTTAATGCTTTGAGTATCGGGAGGAGGTTCGAATGCTTCTTCGTCATCTTCGCCTTCTTCCGATCTGGGTCGAGGTTTATCGTAAGCCGAGTAAAAATCGTAAGGCGGTAAGCGCGCGTGAGGGACATAAAAGCCGTTTGAAAATCCATCCAAATCTCCATTGAGTGCAAAATTATCAATTCCCATATTTAATTCAACCTGCGACGTATCGTGTCCAGTCAAGTGACTTTCATTCCAATAATCCTCCCCTGTTTGTGATCCTTGTGTCGTTGCCGAGCGCCTCTGTTGATTTCGCCTTTGTTTTGCCCGGGCCAAGCAGAACGAAATCAAGCAGAAATTTATAAATAGAATTGAAAATCCCACAAGAGCGATAGCAAATTCTTGGTTTCCTGAGAGCAAACTGTGGCTCGTGGAAGTTGGTTTCCCAATTCCGTTTGACCCTGTAGAGATCGTAGTCTCCGCTACTGTTTTGTATTCCATTGACACGTCAGTCGACGGAATCCGACCTTCTTGACTGTCCGACTTTGACTCGACGTAAACGCAATGTCCTTGTCGACAGACCTTGCCAGAGCCACAGGAAATGTTCAAAAGATCGCAGTCAATAATGTCGATAACTCGACTGTTGTTTATCCGCGTATTGTTTCCGCAATTGCTCTGTGGAGGTGGGCATTTTACAAAACTTAACGTCAGCTTTGCTTCGAAGGAAATAACTAAAAACACAACCAAATTTACCGACGTCATTTCTAAGCTTGAATCCTTAACAACAACTCTGTCATCAATCCTACCGACAACATCACATAGCTTTTTCACTCCATTTCTGCTTCGTCACAGCAGCCTGGCATATTTCCTCGTAGATATTCCACTCCACTATTCATGTTTTTGTGATTGACTAACGATGCGGTAACGTTTTCTCAACTCCCGTTGGCTCAAGCTGCACTTAATACAAACTACAATTTGCATGTGAATGACATGTTCGCCGCGTAGCCACGTAACAAACAATAACAAGGGTTTATTAGCATTTACAGCGCACACTTCAAATTTAGTTTTATTGTTCAAATGTGTGAAACGACAATTGTATTTTTGCTGGAAAAACACGATCAAAAATGGTGCAGTATTTTAAAGCTTAACATAAACCACTTTCAAAGCGTGCTGATTTGAACTAAAAACTCACTGCGTAATAGAATACACTAGGAAAGCCGTGAAAACGTGGTAATTTACGGTAATGTTTGCGATGCAATCATTACCTGAACATGCAAATTTTAATGGCAATAGCAGTTAACAACACAGCACCATTTGCGACGTAAACTCGTGCTCACACATTTTTCATTAGTACACCGTTGTTACACGTCCATGGATGGAAATGTAGTTATCATAATCTGATGTCATCCAGTAAACTAAAACACACCTTCACGTTTTTAACTGTTTTGCAGGTCTTAAATTTGGCGATAACAAAAACAATAGCGAAACTTCTAGTTCGCGGAAAAAAGGTTACCAAAATAGGAACTTTGAAGAAATATTCTATTTATAACTATAACCTTGAGCGTCAAAGGGGAAACTATATTATTAGACATCCTTTTTAAAGTTACGGAAGAAAATTAACATATTCTTAACTTTCTACACAGGAAATTTATACCAGCACCCAAATGGTATCATTTCTTTCGTGATTTCACATTTTTATTTATCCACATAATGTTTTAGCCGGGAAAACTTAATTCAAAATCCAACACACATAGATTGGACCTAGAGAGAGAAGTGCTATCGTTTTGTCACGAGCCTGCAACAAAGAAAAGACCCGAGTACCCGACGAAGAATCGAACCCAAGAGCTTCGGATTTGGCCCACACGATGCCACTGACTGCCACTGAGCAAAAGGCATTCCCCTGGCTGGGAAGTGCATCTTACACCCTCGGTTTAAAAACTTCTGTAACTATGAAGAACTTCCGACTGTTATTTTTCCAATATATGGTGTTGCACTGTTTACTTGAAATTTTCAAAACATACTCTTTAGTTACTTAGTTAGTTATGCCCTAAGCTTTTCCCAGAGCATAGGCCATCGATCATCACCCTCCTTCACCTCCTCCTGGGCCTGCCCTGGGCTGGCGTTTTAAGTGTGGTTCAGTTTTGGCCCCAATTCTTCATACCAGCCAGAATACCTCGCCCCCAGATGTTTTTTGGTTGTTCTCTAGTCCGTTTGCTCTGTGGATTTCGTTTCATTTTACGACTATCGGCTAAATTTTTTTGGCCGTTTTACGACTATCGGTTATCCCCATTAAGACCTCTCGTAACACCGTCGGGATGTTTCCTCGAGGTGCGGCCACTCCCTCCGACTGATTTGTGATTGAATTGGTTCCTGTCCTGATCTTTCCCATAGCACCTCTTTTGCTTTTCTCTCTGTTCATGTTATGTTCAGAATTCTTCTCAAGCAGTTGTTGATAAGTGATTGGAACTCATTACTTTTTAGACCAAGTATTTTTTCATCATGAGGCTTATTTTCCCTGTAATAATAAATTGCAGTTTTGGTCGCCCGCTTGAAGAGGGATCAGTTCTTCCTCAGTTTTGTAGGAGATTTTATCCGGATGCCAGAAACAGATTTTATACTTTGAATACACTTTTCCTGTAAACATTTTCATGTTATTCGCAATGCAGGATGTCTACTTAAAAACATTTATTGCGAGTAGTTTAAAGTGTCTGTGACACGAAATTTTTTTTTGCGTAAATATTCAGCTCGTCATATATACAAACCAATTCCGATAGAATAAAGATTTCAAAAAACTTAAAACTCGGTTTTTTCGGGCCCTAAAGTGCACTTATTTTGTCTTCAAGCATCCCGTCGACTGGTAACGAATTAGCGAGTGATGACGTAGAAAACTGTGAAAACTCTCCGTTGACACTCACAAATCTCTCACATCTCTTGTAATTTTGTATCGGTCAGCGTTGAAATACCATTGCAATAATGTCCGATAGTGATGTATACCTACCTTCAGCAAGCTCTACCGAGAGTTTTGATAGTAAAGAAGAAATGGGAGTTGCGAGTACGGTTCAGCCCTATGAAGGAGAACCGCGTGCATCAAACAAAGATTTCGGCGAAGAATGACTAGGACGGTTTCTCGCGTGCGGTGTTCAGGTCAAGATTAGAACAAAAAACTCCCGTCACTGAATGTTTAGTTTGATGCGTTTGTGTCTTGTTTTCTATGGCGAAATCTATGTTAAGAATGGGTAGCTGTGTTCGTTTTTGTAGACAACATTTTATTCCTTCGCACAAAGAGCGGCAAGGGTTCCCCTTGCTCAGTGTTCTAGATTTTCGTTGCTTTAGAGGGATTCCTTTAGCAAACCACGAGCTAACTTTTGACGAAAGAATCGGCTGTATCACGAGGCACGATGATTTTGTGCCGAGAAGTCATCGGGCAGTTTTTACCGCAAGCCTATCCTTTCCTCAAAGATTGCAAAGACTGAGGCTGTCGCCGTGGAGCCGGTCAAACAGAAAACGAGTGAGTTTACCTGATTCAAGTTTACACGGCCCCTTCGAGCTTGTGTTTATGACAGTATCCGCCAAAGGTTTCGCACTGTTCTCGCAACAGGATATTGGTCAGTTCAGGAAAGAGCTTGACCTTTATCACAAATTATGTATTCCTGGTGACAAAATACGATGGAAACTACAACTGGTAGGATTTTCATACGATAAGAAAAGCGCTAATGTAGTCATGTGGAAAGACAAAGAGTATGAGTACGTCTCAAGCGCGTGAAATAAACCTGAACGATAAGGAGCTCACCATTCTTCGCTTGCGACATGTCAGCCGAAAATAGTGATGAACAATCGTTTACGGTATGGAAACAGGCCCCTTAATGAGCATTCTTTTAAGCTGAATTCTTCGGTTATCTTCCCCTGATTTGTCCAGTGGTATGTGTTCGTATTATCCATACAGCTACATCCTTTGGAGTGTATTGCATAGAAATATACTGTATATGTTTGTTATTCTCGTAGCTGACATCATTTGGCTCTCCGGCCACGCATTACGTTCGTTCTCTCTTCCAGATTACTCCTTTCTCCACTATAGTCGCCGACGTGTCTTCACAATTTTCTACGTCACAACGATGTAACATGATCGTTTTGGCCGCGCGCTTGATGGAGACACTTTTTGGCCGCCAAATCGTACTTTCAATGTACAAAAAATGTTCAAGGAGAACTCGCTAATTGCTTAAATCGATTATTTCTAATTTTGAATAAGGCGATTAACCAAAAAATGCAAAAAAAAAATTCGTCTCATAGGCAATCTCAGTTCTGTGGAGTGATATAAGCAAAGAACATTGCAGTATCGTATTTTAAGCTGCACTCCGTCGCGACAGAGTATTCCAGAAATGTGCCACGAGCTATGCCAATCGCTGTAACTGGATTAAAATAAAAGAATGGTACAAAATAATTATAGGGTTCAAAACCTGGGAGTTAATTGAGCCCTCTTAAATGAAAGCTGGTTAAAACAACGCGTAACCAAGTTTCTCAATCTCTCAAACAGGACCCGCATCAAGTGGCATTCTTTTGATAATTTTTCTTTGAAATATATATTTTTGAGATAATAATTGCTCAGATAATAACGACTGGATTCCGTAAGCATATTGCACAGCGGTTGGCAGCGCAGCCGACTCTGTTGGAAAGTAACAGAAAATATTATATAAGGAACAACAACAGACGAATGAAAAATTGAAAGTTTTTATTCTACACAGCTAGTGACAGCAACAAAATTTAGGACGCACGGACAATAGGGTGAACAGCGCAAGGGAGATAAAAGTTACCGCTTCTTCTAGAAATATAAAACTAATCATGTCGAGAGGATATTGAAAGAATGTCGTCCAATGTAATGAAAGTATTATCGTTTTCCCCTGCTATCCGCCCACTTACTTCCCCATTTGCCATGGAGTTTATCTAACTTGAATCATTTCCTCGCGCAAACCAAGTCTAAACACGAAAACAACATTTTTTTAAATCGGACCGCATTGATCATTGTTACTTACAAAACAGGAAGCCTTAATCTTATTACCTCATCACCAACGTTTACAAATAAAATAACTGAACTGCTGTTGCGGGGTTGGACCATCTGCACAATGTTGTTGCAACGAATTTCTTTCACGTCTATTGACATTACGAAACGATTCCTCACATAAATTTGTGTACTCTTTATTTTGAACCAAATAAATTAAAGTTAAATAATATATACAACTTTCAACGTGTGCATGAATAACGAATACTTGCTCAACTATTTACAATCAATAGCAATAAATAGAAACGAATAAAATTCACCTTTTACAAAGTTGATCCGTGCAATGGCAATAAAGGCTGTGCCCGCTAGTAAGTTAAAAGAAGTAAAATCAAATCTAAAAAAAAGGATTCTTAGATCTTTGAAATCAAAGATTTAAAAGGATATTTGAACGTAGAAGAATTAGCAAGTAAATTCTTAAAACTACAAAATTCACTTATAATAAGACTTTGTAATTAACTCGTGCGGTTTTACTAGGAGATTACGTAAAAGCCGTTTAATTTGAAACCCGAAGGTCGATTTTCCGGACTCGCCTTTTTCCGGCCCCTCCGCCACACGACGAGATGAAACAAAAATGCAAATCCTGTTAATTTTTTTTTTGTTTTGATTTGTTTGTCTTTCGTCCAAGTTTTGTACAGTAACAAGAGTGAAAAAGACAGATGTTTTTTAAATTCTTATTTTCAGTGAAATACAGTAATCTAAAAAAATACGGGAGGGCATTGCCGTCAAAATTACTTGAACTGCACATATAACTAAAGACTATCTTCTAAGGGACTTTCTTTTGAAAGACTATCTTCTGAACGAAACTGAAAATTAAAGGCATTCTTCAAGTTATAACTTACAGAGTCGTCTTCGAAGTACTCATCGAAAGCAAATTAAGTTAACAGGCGAAACATGAATAGAATAAATAAAAGCGACCCTTCATTTTAGTTTGTGGGAGCAACATAATCGCCGTGAATTTAATTATTTCGCATGAATTTTTGGATAATTAACAGGAAAAAAGATCAAAATTGCCGTTTGCAGTATGATAAATTATTTTAAACTTTACCATTTGACACAGACTTTAGCCTCTGATAGACTGCCACTGTGAGCTTACATAACTGTACAGTGAGACCATTGCGTGCCACCGCGTGCAATCTTAATCACATCGCGTGATTCAACAGTAACGAACACGTTTAGTTCTTCACTTGGACAGCACCGCACTTAAACTTTGAGTAAATTTTTCATCAGCCAGCGGTGGTGATAACAGTGGTCCCTGTTTCTAAAGGCTTTAGTAACTGCGAAATCTTCACCACATGCTCATACGGAGGGGGAGAGTTTCCGAACAAAATACCATACTCTGGCGGTTGTTCATTTGATGTTTCAGTCCCCACGTTTTCTCCTACAACCGTACTTTGCATCTCGCCAATACCGTTTAAATTGAAGCTAAAAAGACTAAAATAAGGCGGAGGACCAGCAGTCATACTGAGCGACGAAAATCGCCTTCGCATTAAGTAGTCTGGAATTTCCACACCCGTGCTTGAATCGCATGTGGTGCTCTCATTCGATGGTGCGTCGACACTTTGTGACCAAGGTCCTTGTTTAAAGCACACGTAAACCAAAACGATAGCAAGTCCAATAATTAATGCCACAGATATACTCATAATGATTACAATGATCTCCACTCCGCTGCCTGAAGCATTCGAGTTTTCGCATTCATCGCTACATAGTCCGTGAGAGCATGATTCCAATTCACCATTACACTGCGATGACACACCGATCGCACATGAAACTAAAACCATCGCTGGATAGAAAACGAAAAATTTCATGATTTGATTAAGTCCCATCTTATTAAGATTATAAAAATCCACGTCGAGGTTTATCTCCCCTTGCTTGGCTCGCTCGCGTGAGGTTGTTTCTTCCCAGTTGTGACGGTATGAATGAAGTATCTTTTTATATTTAAGTTGTTTATGTATTATGACTTTATACATACCTTTCACACTGGTTAAAGGACTTCCGGTTTCCATGACGTCACAGGCGTGTGTCATGCCTTCCTTTCTTGTCAACGGAAAACTCTTGAAAGAAAGGGATAAAAACTTGTTTATTGAGATCCGTAGTATTCGCTTTGGAAACGCTTGCCCACAAACATACTGTACTGAAAGAACAAACCCCATCATCGGTCAAAAGGCGTAAAAGATATTGAGTAAAGTTCTTAACAGGATTTTTTTTTGTAAGTTACTAAAATTGTTAACACTTTGGGGCCGCTGTAACCTTGACCAGTGACCGCACACAGACCAAAACCTTTCAGGAACCTGCCCGATTTCACGTTTCGCTATACCCCGACAGTAGGGCGCCCACAAAACTGTCTCTTAAATGGTATGGAAGTGAAATGACAATAAAGAATCATTAATTCTAATAAAATAAGTGTTGAGTCAATTAGAGTTTGAAATTGGACTATGACGCAAACGTGACTATGTATTGCTAATTGTGGTTAAGAATCCAGCTAAGGAGTTTTTAAAAATGTGTTGCTTAAGAGTTTAATTTTCTTTATGTTCTAACATGTTTTGAGCTCTTTTGTCAAACAATCGTTCTGGTTTTTTAAGATATTGGACTGGAGCTTACGGGATGGAATTCAGTATATTTGCCCCACTAACGTGACATCGAAAATGAAACCAACTAGATCGGTTCTATTAATACTGATATGACATTTTCACGAGTCAATAGTCGGAAAGCCATTTCATCAACTAGTTTCAGCTTTCAACCTATGCCAGCCATCTACAAGACAAACCCTTCTTTTGCAGCAAAGAAATTTCTAGCCTGATAGGTTCTACCTACACGTTTAGTCGAGAAACCACAACAATACTCAACCACACGTTCGCGAATCCCTCAAGAGCAATATTTTCTTCATATATTGAGCGCGTATATTTTTTAGGCAATTTCTGGAATAGAGTGGTTCGTAATTTATATGCCTTTTTTTTTCTCCGAGGTTGTAAGAAGCGTGTTTCAGGTTTATTTTGGATGGGAAAGTCTCCTTTTCTTCGCTCAGCGTACGGTAAACTAGCGAATTTAAATTCTTAATTTTCTAGTTGAGCGACCCAGCTGAAAAGCTGAAATTTTCACGAGGTTTAATTATCAAAAGAACGTCAGGAATCCGCGGTACATTGGTAAATTATGATAGCTGAAGTTAGGTAAACAGCATGGAGTGCTACACCGCGCAACCACTGATAACCACAAGAATCAGAATTCTGATATTTCCCACAATGCTTTATCTCACTGAACTATCTTTGATTGCCTTTCTGAAATAGTAGGCAGCGATTAGAACATTCCAGCTGAATTCGAACATAGCTACAAATTCAGTTACTACTGTTGAGTTTTGCTTTGCTGACTTGAAAATTTTATTTCATTTTACTTGGCGAATTCTCCCAACCAATTGAAGCCAAAAGGGAGAATACCGAATTATTAAAAAAAAAATGATTTAAACGTTGCCTATTTTCAACATTACCTGACGGGGAATTTTGATGTCATATAACTAACTTCAATTTTACTAAAACCGGTAATGATGACGATTCCCCAGCAGTTTTGCCGACGTCGAATCATTTTAGGAGGAATAGACCTTTTTCTTGGAATCTTTGACTTACTGAAAATTATTATTAAATCCGGGCTAACGACGATTGTAACAGGGTAATTTCGTATTATCAACTGAGAGTAGTTTGAACATCAAAACCTAGAATACTGAGTCTTATAGACCGTAAGTTGCAAATTGTTTGTGATTCTTTAATATTATGCTATTTAATCCAAATTTATCCCATTTCAACCGAGTTAGTGAGAAATTGGACCACAACGCACAGATTGCAGTTTAGTGTACATAAAATACGACAACATGAAAATCGAAAGTATGTAGAGATTGTTGATTAATTTCTGCAAATGCTGTAGTGACGTTTTTATAAAGTTCAAGAATCGAAAGAACCTCTTTATTTACTATGGTTACTTGGTTTTGAACTCTATCTCCAGACATCAAACCAGCCCATGCTATCCTTAAAAATCATTTTACAACACAGGTGAAACGAAACCAGCCTTTTTGGCGATGATTTTACAGACTATGCAACCCAAATAAGGTTGAAATACACCGTTCAAGGCAATCTACTTTAACATCTGGTTCTTGTATTGAGCTCGTGTGTCTGCGCTTGAATGCAGAGGTTGATATGTTTCGTCACTCTGTGGTCATTCAATGAGGGTTTTTCAGGTTTGTTTTGAAGGAAAAGACCCTTTAGATCGTCAACTAATAGTTTGTGTACTTAAAAAAACAATTTTCCACCTGAACGACTAAGAGAAATTCAGGCTCAGGAACCTAAAACTGTGACGGAAAGCTGAGATGCGCTTGAAGTCTAATGATCAGAAAAAACACAAGAATCTCAAGTAGTTTTATATTTTTAATTTATAAAAACACTAGAACAATTGACGACAAGGCACCAACCCACGTTTTCATCGAATATTATCTGTAATATAATCAAGCACTAAATACTAGGGCGATATTTGTTCAAATACTTCAGATTATTGATTGTTATCCGTACTTCTTCTTAATTACTTGGCGTACTTGTAAACGTTCGAAAATAGCAACTCTTAGAAACATTCAAATGCACAGTTTGAGAAACACCGCGTTAACGCGATGCTTTCACTCCCTCCTTTGGCAGGATTTGTTCACTTTATTCGCTCCATGTAGAGCCCATCCTATTTATCATCCGCAGTTGAATTTCTAGCTTCATTACATTTTATTTTAGCGTCCGTGGTTATCTTGTAAACATTGAATGATTTTTCCCCGGCAATACAAAAACCATTATCGTAACTTGCTGTGGGAGTGAAAGTAGAAGACGTAAAAGTATATAAGGGCAAACCAATGTTGGCCAAATTTTAGAATAGAAGGCGGAAAATGTTTGTGAAAACTTTCCATAGAAGCCATTTAAAGACGTAAGAGATTGTAAGATGAGAAGTGTTCATTAGTGTTTCCCGAATTAGCAATGACTCCACCCTGTGTCAACGTTGTAGGACTTCTGCTGACCATTAATCAATGAGAAAAAGAAAAAATAAAGTTGTATGTGTGAGTGCAGGCATTATTTTAAACAAATCCAGACTTTCAGGTCAAACCTTGACCTATTTCGTCACCGAAGATAAGAATAATTCAACCGAGAGAGTGTTTAGTCACGAAGCTGAAATATTACGTGATAATTTCCTTGAAAACGACGTCAGCAACGCCCATGAGAAAGTAGCGAAACAAAAGATTTAATGCGCAAAACAACAGTCCAACATGTGCGTTTTAAACTGTTTTGTACATTTCTTAGCCGCTCTATGAAAACAATAACGTGAAACCCCCAAATTTTGTGAACTCTTAGAGCGGAAGCCTCGATGACGAATCAGTCTTCACTGCATTTCCATATTAGGCTAATGGTGGGATCTTGCGCTGTCAGAAACGGTAATTACATCAAATTTCTGGCAAAATTTTCGGGGGAAATGGAAGTTGATTTTCTAGGCGACGTTCTCCTGGGACTTCACCTTCGTGAGATCTTTTACCTCCTCTTGTTAAGTTCTTTACACGACATAAACGAGTTATCGCGGTTAATTTAGCTTACGACAATTATTAGAGAACACCTTTGATTAATAAAGACATGTTGTGTCTTTCTAAACAAAGAGATGTAAAAATAAACCCCGCAGGGATTGGTCACTGGCGTTCTCCAGCGCTTCAGGCAGTTTGTCACTACTTCGTTTAAGTTCTTATTAGCTCATAATGATCTTTTCTTTCGTTCTGTTTAGTCATTGTGATAACTTTGGTTTTGTTTTAGGATGAGCCAAGTCATTAAGACTTTTGAGAATTTTTCCTCTCCGTTTCCCTCTGAGCCATTACCTGAGGATGATCACAATGACAAAGCCTTCGTCAAAGTCGATTCAAAATAAAATTGCTCTCTTCCTCGAAATTCTTAAGAACAACACAATGATTTGATTCCGAGAAACTTGTTGCGACAATTCCTCTGTCATCATCAGTTTCAATCAACGCAGAGTACAAAGTTCAATATATATCATTACAAGGAATTGGTGCTATTTGGTACAACCACGGACGAAAACGTGGCGATGAATGGTTACAAAGACTTAAATCAGCATGATACAGTTCATGCGGATTCAATGTGGATTTGCTTCAGTTGAATATGTAAAGCTAGATTCTCTGATATTGAAATTGTTTATTAAATGGGTGACTTCGATGTTTCCTAACTTGAAAATTGGATGAAATTTCATTCGGCCAAAATGGTCTGTAAAATGTCATTTGAAACCAGCGTAAACTTTCTCTACTTCAGTGCGTGATTTAGAACACGACTTCAAAATGACAGATATTTAAAAATATCAAGTACACTCCCAATGTTAGTTAACACTGACCAGGTGTTCTTTCTCGGGATTTCTTCCCTCGCTGGATATTTCCATCAATAATATCAGAATCGTTAGCCTTCAAATTTGTCAAACGTCTCCCAAGAACTCATTCATTTCATCCAACCATGAAAAAAGTCTCGAAAATTGGTGGTTATCAGCATTGGACGATGCACGTAATTTTTGGGTCCTCTCATATAACAAACTGCTAGGTTCATATTCCCGTGGACATAAAAAAAAATTGAGCACGTTTCACTGATGGTATTTTGTTTCTCAAATGTTGACATAGTTTTGATTAAGTGGTTAGCAGGCCTCTCTGTGGTCCAAATATAAATCAAATATAAAACTATCAGTACACTTGGCATTAATTACTTTTTACTGCTATCATCATATCCTAAGTGTATAATGAGCTTAAGTCTCAGTTTAGATAATACAGTCATACCGTGCGGTAAGTCACAAAATTTTGCATTACTTAGTTCCTCTATATTCGATGGCGTTACAATATCTTGTCACTAAGTCTTCGTTACGTTATAAAATAACGTTGCTTTCCATCCTTTTTGCAACCTCGCTTTGAAGAGCCCTAAATTACAGGAGAAAGGGCCAAAATTGGCCCATTAGGCTTCGTAAAACTCATTTTTCTGAGTTTAAGAAGAGCTTGCTTCTAAATCAACGCACGGCTTTTTGAAGATTTAAGCTGCATCTACAATTTACACCTAAAATGAACGATTTTTATGAGGTAGAATGATTATCCTTTTGCACTTGAAAATACTCAAAATCCGGTCATTTTTAGCAGGAAAGTCATTTTCAAGAGCGATTTTATGAAAACTCCTATTACCTACGACAAATCAACACACGGCAAATGATAGATCAATCTCTTCTCTAAAAGAAACCGTTTTAATTTTGAAAATTGGCCAACGGGAACCTTTATCCTTTTCAGTTTGAAAATTTTGTAGTCGAAGTTGCGTTCAAAAATGGCGCGTTTTGAGCAAGCGAGCTATTGTCTTCAGCCCAGCCATGAATTACAATGCAGCCTGTCAAACTAAACAGTGCTCATTGCTGAAACCCTTTCGCTTGTAAAATTATTCTCAATTACAGACTCAGTCAAATCATGACGGCGTCCATCGACCAACAAGCTGTTCGTGATCGGGAGCCGGTTCTTTTCAGAGCTAACTGAATCCCCGATTGCCCTGCAATCTGTATGCGATCGGGAGCTGATGATCAGTTCCAGTCCAGAGATAGCACTAGCATAAAAAGCTCGATAGTAACTGTGATCCTAAAATAGCGAATGTGATCGTATGCTCTGTTTCGTTCGCTTCGAAAAAACTTTGAGCGATTCAGAGACTTAATTTTGTGCTTCATTTACGATAAAAGAAATTTTTCGATGAGACAATCGAATTCTTAGTGGGAAATTATAGCAAACACCCGCTGAAGCGAAATGTGTGTTGATTAAGTTTTGGCGAGATATGAACAAGTAATTTTCTACGATAAATATCGAACGCATATGGTCATTACAAATTCAACGCTTGCGATAACCAGAGTGTGCGCGCTAAGTGTGATGTCAGAAACAAAAGATGAAACAAAACGTCACGAAGCCTTTGTTTCTTTGCTCCACCTTGACAAGTTAATGAGCTAAGGCAGTATTCCCTTTGGAGGAAAGCGCACGTGATCTGCGACTAATGAAAGCCTTCCTGTTTACGCTTCACCGCTAGTATTACAGATCTATGATATTTTCGCCACTGCGAGTAAACGTTGCGAGAACAATAGGCATTCTGCCCATTGATGTCTTCGTTTGAAGGTCTACTCTCTCAACCAGTGCGAAAAATTTACTGGAGAAGATTGTTGAAAACTACATTATTTCACAAACCAATACAACAGGTGTTTTGTAAAATTCGCTTTTTGAGTTAATGGTCTTGAGGAGATGAAAACAATTTTTAATTCTAAATAAAGGTTTCCTTAAACTTAAAACTACTTACCTTCCCCCCTAACTTGTGGCAAGCCGAAAACAGTGCCACATGCCGAGTTAACTCTTATGCACCGCTGCAGAACAGTTTGCCGCCATCTTGGGTTTATGATGGGGGTGAGAACGTTGGAACTAGCACAGGCAGCCCAAGTTCCAGCTGTGAGGAAAAAAAAGAACAGAATCCATTTTAGCGAGTTATCCATTTCTGAAAACCAGCTTGGTAACCCTCTTGCCTCCTTTGTAAACCGTGCCTCGCCGGGGACCACACCGTCAATTGGCGTCAATAGATTGTTTTAGAACCACGGGTGCTAAGTGACGGTGGGGTCCCCGGTGAGGCACAGTTTGCAAAGGAAGCAAGGTTACTAAGCTGCTTTCAACAGTCGTGTGTCGCGATGAATGTGTACGCGGGCCGTTATAAACGACTAAACTGGAAAATTTTGAAGCAAACTGCGACTTTGCGTCGGTTTCACGGGGAGGACTGAATTTGCAGTAAATTGAAATTAAACTACAGTATATATGCTTGGATTATGCGTTGGATTTGTGGCCGCACGGTCATTCTGAGCTTGGATTTCTCGCTTCTCGGATCGGGCGTTCGGAAATGGAGTGTGTAACATTGGGCTTCTCTTACGTAGTAAACCAAGAAATGGATAACTCGCTAAAATGGTTCTTTTCAACATAGTAAGCGGTCAAATAACAAGTGATGCTCTGTGGAAGTAAGGTGAGAATTTTTTTTTCCTAAGAGCGGTCGTAAATATTCCCATGCAAACTCTTATAATTTCTCCAAGGCTCTTATTTCGCAAGATGATTATCGCACAGCTGGAGCTTGGGCCGCCTGTGGAATTAGTGAATGGGAATGGGGGTGGAGGCGTGGTAGGGACGGCAGAGGGGAGGAGTGGGGAAAGAATTGTCTCTTCCCTTCTAATGTATAAAGTAAAAGCTGGAGACGCTGTTTGAGCAAATAAAATGAGAACATCATGAAAGTTAAATTCAAGTAATATTAACATTAACGTGTTTCCAAGTGTTTCCATACATTTCAAAATGGGCACTTCATACCATCTCGTCTCATGAAAAACTAGATGTGAACGTGATGTAAGGCGCAAACTGTTTTGATATCAAGCTCTTAGTTGAGATACTACTCACCCCCACTCACCCCACTCCCTCGATACACGCTTTGTCATTTTCATTTAGTTCCAATATTCAACAATCAGAACATTGGGAAATAATTTATAAACTAGTAACGGGATAAGAACCATCCATTTTTTTTTACATGAAGTTTAAAAAACACGACGAGAAGTAGGCTCCTCATGCATTAGGTCTATTCTTTGTATAGTTCGACGCCAAGAATTGATCGAAATTTAAGACATTTCACTGAAAATCTATCGTTTCGTAAAGTATTTTAGATAAATCTGAAATAGTGGTGTCGTTAAATGTATAGATATGCTTCTATGATTCAACTTTCCTTTTAACGTCCCAGAAGTGATTAACATCTAACCTCTCCTCATAATATCCATAGATTATCCACTAAACAGGTAATGAGAATTTAACAGTTTGAAGTAGCTATCTTGATCTAACACGAAAATCTCGTAGTTAACTAACAACGAAATCTGTAGCAGCTAGAGGGGAGATTTAACAATATGATCTTAGGAGTTACAGGGTTAAGTCCAAAAAAATTTGAAATGCGTTGAAATTAACGCGCCATTCGTAAAATATTTAGAAACATATTGGTTTTTACATTCAGCAGACACACCTGAGTATAAACATTAAATATTAATTTCTTTCCTAAAGTAAGTTCTTTCATTTCACATGTGTCAAAAGACGAGCCTTTCCGTGAATATTCAATTTAGAGAAAATTAATGTTTACATTTAGCTATTAGAATCTCCTTGCCACGTTCTGGCAACTCAGATTCCACCAGTTTGCATTGGTACTATCCTTGTCTCAGTCATATCTTACCATAATGTCATTCGTAATACATCTGTCACTGCTGAGTATCCGCGCCTGATTTCATTTTTGTATCCTCCCGTGCCCACCATTCTACCCACCAGACTCGTCCCAGCATGACGTTTCTCTTTCGGCCAGGATGCGCCGCGCTGGCTGGGGTCGAACGATAGGACGGCAGCGCTTCAAAATTCTTTGGGATTGACGCCTCGTGACGTACTTCTTTCACATAAAAACTGGAAAACGGCCACCGAAGGTCCTGTGCTTTGCTATCGTCCAAACTTGAGGCCAAGTTATCTTCACGGTGGTTTTCCGTCGGAGGATTTCCGGTATCTTCCGATTGATTAGCGATTGGATCTTGTTTGGAACCGATCTTTCCTTCATCGGGCATGAAACATTTATAAATGGTGCGATATTTGTTTGCGTCGGATGAATCTCCGTTTGGATGAATAATGGGCCCACCGTCCATGAGTTCTTGGATCTCAGGGTCCACATCTCGTGCCATTTCAAAGCTGCCAGCCCCACTGGAGTTACCATCGTCATTACTTTCGTCGCTAGATTCTGAAGAAGAACCGTCGCTATTCGGCGGTCGTTCGTTTTCCGTACCCTTCATGGATCCGTTATCGGAATCGGCTAGTTCATCTGATCGTTCTCGCTTTATTTTCCTCATTGCCTTACGGACGGCAGTTTTAAATACTTTTTCCGAGTTGTTACTTCCGTTTCCGTCCGACTCGCTGTCACTTCCGTTGTCGTGTTTACAGATTTTCCTGACATGCGCCTCCAAATCAAACTCGTCTTCGGTTTCTTCGTCCGATGATTCTTCGTCGGACAAAATGGGGGATTCAGTTTCCAAGTTTTCAGCTGTGGAGCTTCCAGAGTCGCTAGAAGCCTCGCTGTACTGCCGTAAGATGGAGGCCACAACCTTCTTGACATGAGCCGTCGTTTCGGCATCCATCGGATCTACATGACGCTCTTCTTCCTTAGCAGCCTGTCTCCCGCTCTGAGCAAGCTTATCCTCGTTTATTTCTACTTGAATCTGCTGCATTGTCACTGATGGTTTCCTGAAACTACCAAGGAGCCGAACGGTTTGTTCTTGTACAGAGATGGAGTCCCACACTTCAATGTCATCGTCCAACGACCCTACAGAGCTTGTCAAACCATTCTGGTGTGACTTGGACACGGAACGAGTTGCTATCGAGCCCGCTCTCGATAGCTGATAGCTCCTAGCATCTTCAGATCCTCCAGGCGTGGCTATACTGCCAGCAGAACCGATACTGCCCCTGGGATCGGAGTTGTAAGATCCCGCGCGATTTCTTGGACTGTTTTTACCCGTTGATGATTCATTATCATCCGAACTTACCATGTAAGCGCCCTCTTTACCTTTGCTCCAGAAGCGTTTGCGTCTAAAAATGGGCATGACTGTAATCAGAAGTAAATCTGAGCATATTTTTGATAAACAAAGCTGAGCTCAAACGGCATAGATCGCCGCAACCAAGCACGGCGCATAGGTACAATCGTTCTGAAAGAGAACAAACGTTCGCAATTAGTTGAATTTCTTTCGCTCTTTGAGAGATCGAAAAACAATTAGGCTGCTTTTAAAGCCAGCTGTACGTCAAAAACGTGACTTTTATTATTTTTATTACTTTTATTTTAGTTTCTTTGCATTAACAAACATCAACCAGCCGACAAGTTAGACTTCCTGTCGTCAGAAAGGGAAATTTTCCCTAAAATGACAAGTTTTAATTTCCTCTCTCGTTTTTTCATGTTAAAAACGGAAAATCTCTTATAGACGATGAAAAAAATATTTTTAGCGTCCGTGACTAAGAGAGACGTTTTAAGAATTACTCCTTCACGTAAAATTACAAGATAAACATCAGCTCCGTTGCCTTCACTACATCGACTAATTGAGAACTTTTTGCGTAGGCGTCATGGTATGATATTGAGATGACGCGCAGGTGCTAAAATAAGTCGTTTAACCGGCACGATATATCTCACTCGGTTATTTCTTACTTCACAAGTAAATGTTAGCTGAGAATCTTTGTATGAGAGTCACCTGTTTTCACACCGCTAACAGGATCTGGAAAAATTTAAGGCACCTTACCAAAAGAGAGGTCGAAAACTTCCGCAAAAAGCCGTAAAACAAACCGTTGAGAGATGTCTAAAGTAGTTAAACCACCCGAATCTACCGACGCGTTATAAGAAGCAAACTGACCACCATAACGAATTTTTAAAAGCTGGCGCTTATTACGTACATTAAACTACATTTAAGAGCTAAAGGACCAAACGAAAGCTTGACATTCATAAAATTTAAGGCAATATGTAGAAAAGAGAATAGATAAATAGATCGAATTCGATTGGGTAAATAAACTATAAAACACGAAGATGCAATAAAACGCAATAAGACTGTAATAAATCAGAAAGAAAAAGCTACCAGGTAAAAACTAAGAGCTCCACCATCAAAAGTTAAAATTTCGCCCATATCCGTTTATGGGAAGAAACCAGATTTTGATCTGGCTTTCGCAAGCTGACTTTTTAACTCTTTAACTACTATGAATGACCAGAACAGAATTTCTTCTGGCAATATCAATATAATAACGAGCCGACAGGTAATGAGAGTAAAGAAAAAAATCAATTAGACTACTATTAGTTGATCCAATACCAAATTCTCTGAACTAACATCATAAGAATTGTATGACAGACAGAGGGGAGAAGTAAAGGAAACAGAAGTGGGAAATGAAGCGCAGTCTTGGTGTGGGGGAAAAAAATTGGTAAAATTCATAGACCCTGCTGGTCGCGCTCTGCGTTCGGATTCATTTTCTTCTCTCTGTTATTTTGTTGTACACTGAGCAGACAAGCTCTTAGAGTTATTGCTGTCCACATGTCTTTAAAGAAGTTCAAGTTAATGAATCATTAAAGGCAGATGAAGTTTTTCACAATTACCAGGTGAGATGCGTCAAAAACGCGTCCTATGTTTTGCGGGCCTTAATTTGATTGTAGCTGTGAGGCAACAGTTTTTATTAACACCCAATGGTAGCTGGGAGAATATTGTAATAGCACATTAATTAATCGGCGTCTTGTAAACGTTATGAAAATTATTTTCGGCTTCTAGAGACATTAGAACGTTAATCAGAAGAAATGCCATGTGATTAAAATAAAACTTTTCTTATGACGAGAATTATGTCGAGAAATGTTGAAGATATATCCTCTTTGTACAGGATAACCCATGTAATATAGCTTGAAAACCGAAAGGAGTTTGACTTCAAAAACAAGAACAATAACAGAAGAATTTCTTGTTCAAGTGAAAATAAAGTGCAGCTCTTATGTCGCCTGAAATCTGCCCTTTGCGTGTTGGATACACGAATTCTATTTAAAAAAAACGAATAATCCTTGACCTTGCAGATGACTATTGACGAATCGAAACTCGTTTGCAAACATAAATTTAAAATAATCCAGAAAGAAGTGCTTAATTTAAGAAACTAAGTTTTAACTTAGCTTGTACCTGGGTCTCCCAGGTGCTCGTCCAGAGCTACTGCAACCGACTTGCAAAGCCTCGTGTTGGGATCGAGGCAAAATGTAACTTGGCTCTGTGTCCCCGTAGATAGAATTGATTTCAGGCAAGATTTTATATATGAAATAAATTGTATACTGCATTACCACCGACTGAGCCTCGAAGGACATCGCATCGTTAAGGGTTTAATGGCTGGTCGGAGCTTAAATTCTTCTTTTACCATGTAAACGCACATCTTGCACACCTCGTAAACATATCGCACACATATCACACATATATCGCACAAATATTTCACACATATCCCACACATATCACACATATATCACACAAATATTGCACATATATCACTCACACATCACACATATATTGCAAGCACTTTGCGCACACATCGCAAACATTTTGCACACGCATAGCACACGTTGAGGGCGGAAAAAAACGGAAAGAAAAGCCATTACTGGCCAACACATTTGTCACTCGACAGCCCCAGAGGCTAAAATGCCCCGAATAAATCAAGTGATAATTCAGGACAGAATTTATTTTATTTTGGAAGGTACAACACTACACAATATATACAGAACCGACACCAGAAGGCAAAAAAAACACACTCACAAAAAAATATATTGATGTTTCTATGCAGCAAACAAACAGAGCTCGATAACGACATGACCGATAAGATCGTAACCATAGTTGGAAATAATTCAAGGCAACATTCATTAATTGTGCAAAGCACAAAACAAATAGGACAATTGTACTTTGCACGTTGACAGTAGTTCAACACAGATGGTTTTTCAACTTCTATTCCCGTTCAATATTGACAAATTCTTCAATATCAAAACCATGTTTATATTTATACCTATTCAGATCCTTTCTTTGTGGCAATGCTAGCCAAATAATTGAAATCAACTTTGATAGAGTTTAAATTACGAAGACTTGAATTTTAATTTGTTAAGGGACGAGCCGAAGTTAAAAATATCATCGGAACCTGGTTCCATTACACCTGTCTCGAACAGTTAGCAATTTAACATCCACTTTCAAGATCACTAAAAGCTTCGTCGAATCCAGTCAATTCAAACTAAATTTGTTGTATAACCAGCTTCATTGCATAAAATTATTGATCGAACGATCGATAAAATGGACCTCGACGATAAATATTCGTCGATGTATAGAAACATGATACGAAATTCCATACCAAGCAATTTGTCGAAATTTTTCGTCGACTTTTGGTGCCTCTGGCCCTTAAAGCTAAACCCTTTGCGGTAATTATAAACGTAATAGTTTTATTTAACTACGACGGCAAAATCAGCCGAACTTTTGCTACGTTAAAACATTGAGGTTTCCTGCATTGTTATTAGAATAAATGGGAAGATGGCTTCGTACCAGAAATGCTGGCCTGTTATCATGAAAAACTTTAAAAGTTACAGAAACACTTAAATACTATTGTTTGAACAGCCACACTTCGAGACTATTTTACCTAAACTTACTTCCAAGTATTCAAGCTCTGAAATACTGGACACTCTTCGCCTCTGATTTCCAAGTCAATTCTATCTCAGCCAGCTCGGTTTCGAAATTAACAGTCACACGTATTCTTGCCTTAATGAAAATTGTAATGGTCTCACCTGTCACTTTATGCAAAGGCGATGTCATTGCCATGGAAACGACTCCAACCCGCAGGTGTATTAGAAGGTTTTGGTCACTTTCAATTATGTGAACAAAGCTCTTCTCCTTCGCTAATACTTCTATTGACAAAACAGACATTAACACAAACAGAAGACCAACGTGCTACAAAACATTTGTTATTTTCACTTCTTTATTCAAATTAAGCTATGCAACTACTGACTCAACTAAAAACTTTTCTGGTTCCATATTGATTAAGCCGGCTAAAATGAAAACGAAAGGTAAAGGAATCTTTACCACAAAAAATTCCTTTTTTTTTCTCTCGTAGGTATTCTCTTGGCCCTCAAAAAACGCAAAAGGAGATTAAAAAAATCAACAATGATGAGAGCAAAGCCAGCGTCGTGCCATTGTCTGCGTCAGTTTCTATTTTGTAAAAGATGAAAGAAAAAACATGCAAAGACAATTTTAAACACGAGTAATTTTAAGTGCAAGCGGTAAGCATTAATTTGTTTTAAATCAACGATCTTCTGACGTATTTGCTTTTCAGGACGATCCTTGAAACGAAAAACACACATTACTGAACTGTTACTAACAATAGATTCATGTATGTTTTGAAATCGCCTAGTTTTCCTATGTCTGAAACACGTATGTTTTGAAGAATACGACCTTTAAATAACCTTTGAAGTCGGTTTTACCTCTGCCTTTGAACCTGAGAGCGGAAAATTTAACCGTGAGAGCAAACAAAATGTGACAGACATTCATATCACATAATTCTGCTTCAAAGTCAGGTCAAATGATAAAAATTATAGGGGGTAAAAGAAAACCAGCAATGTAATGCACTTAAAGAATGACTGCAAACAAACAGAGATCTGAAAGGTACTTACTGAATTTTTAAGGGAACATTTTGTGAGTGAGTGGGCAACTTATTACATCATATACCTCTAGTTACTAATTTTTTTTTTTTTTTTCATTTTTGCATTTTTCTTTCAATATGCATCATTTTTTTGTCAGGTTTTTGTTTTACTTTCTCAGTCTTGTTTTGAGTTCTGCCAATCAGTACCACAATTCCATGCTTCTTTCAGTTGGTGTTCCTGGAAGGCAACAAGGATCTCGTCCGTAAATACGATTTATAACTTGAAGATAGCCTCGGCACATTCAATATTTGTTAGCAAAGTTTGCCGAAATCTTTGCTAGGATATTTTTGATGAGCTTTACTAACATTTATCGATTCATTATCAATAATCGATTTTGCCATGATGTCTCCACAAATTGAATAAAAATTCACTGAGCCCTCTCAGGCAGTTTGATACTGAATTAACTCACCCACCCCTTGTGGTTTACGTCACGTTAAACATCCCCCGCCCCCTCCATGAGCTTCGGTAATCATCACCGACAATCAGTCGATCACAACCGACCAAACGCCAAATCGAGATGCACTCCAGAAATTACCAAACCAAAGCCTTGCTGTCTTCCGTAAATAAAACCATAGCAACAACAACTAGTTTGACAAGGTAATGAAATAGTGTTAAAAACCAATTTCATTCAGTCAACGGCTAATAATTTTTTTTTTTTTTTTTTTTTTTTAAAGAAAACAGCCTTTAAGTCACGGAAAATTCAAAATAATTTGTCTACTTAACAGTCAAAAATTATAAATCATTTTTACTTACAGATATTAGGCATCAGTCGTTGGGCAATTCTGTTGATTTAAAATCTTTAAGAACAGTCTGATCGTAGGAGAATTGCTTCCTTACAAATAAATTTTTAAAAACAAATATTACTTAATGGACGGACGCACTTGGGTCCAGTTCCTTCCGCTAATGTCCTCATTTGGTGTTCCTTCTATTTGGATGCGCTGTTAATGAAAGTGCTAAGATCACGAAAGAAAATGACTGCAACAATATCAAGGGATTATAATATCTTGAACGATATTTGTTTGAATTTGGTTTTAAGGTTTGGTATTAGCATGTGAAAAGCTTTTAGCATGGAAAATGCGCCATCAACACCTCGTGAATTAATATTTACGATTTTTTTTCACGTTTGCTCATTATTTTAACGTGATGTCAATATTGTCAATGTGGAACAATGCCAGGGTTTGCCGGTGTCATAGTTTTGATGTTCCCTCCAATAATCGATAATCAGACATTACTTTCAAGCACACTACTTGTTAAACAAAAAACAGTTAGCTGTTGCGTATGCATTATGTTACATTCAGTCTGTGAATGATATTTGTTAGTCTGCAGAACTGCAGTAGCTAAAGAGTCGCGCTTTTCCGATGCTCCTGCGTGATTTTTGACCCTGTCGATTCCGGCAGAGTCTAACTGAAGTTAATTACTACTCGCAATATCGCGACATTTTAACCCATCACCTCCCAAGAGCTGATTGTTAATTCTCTCCTCTTGCTGTTACATAATTCCTTGTAAATTAGTCACGAGAATTTGGTGTAAGATCAAGAAAACAACTTCCTGATAAGTTTGAGTATTCTCATCAACCGTTTGCTAGAAACCGTATGGATATCTTAAGGAGAAGTTACATGTTTGTCACTTCTGGGAGTTAAAGGGTTAAAAGTAGAAAAGTGATGATATGAAATAACATAAATTAAGGCCAGGATAAAATTTAATTTATAACCAAATTATTAGAGCTGAAGTTGCGGTAAATTTCTCGCAGACAAAACGGAGAATTTAATTCCAAATTTTAGTAGTTGAAGAGTTTAATGCCAAAACACACCTGGACACGTACAACTGTGATAGGCAGCGCGAAAAAACCGTGGCAACAATTCGCTTTGTGAAACGATGAGGATTTTTGTAAAAATAATATGTCCCAACAGGTTGCGAAGACTCAATTTGGCTTTGGTACCTTTATTTCAGCGACATACTTAGTCCCAGCGACTTGCAATACATGCAAAGCTGTTTGTTGGAAATAACTGCTGCGGCGACTAATCGCCTGGTGACTTGAATTGGTAGTTCGTCCGTACATTGATTTGTAAGTCACGCAATGATAGACTAAAGAAACTTTTACTTCATTAAAAACGCTGCGTACAGTGAAACAAAATAAATTAAATAGCTTTTCATCTGAGCTTAAAAGTCTTTTCCTATTTTTTTTTCTTCTTTCATAATCATTTTCTCTAAGTGTGGCCGCGATATTTTGAATATTTCAAACTGGCATAAAAATTAGACAATGTTGTCTCCGTTGTGTACGAAAATGTCATGGGAACACTTGACCTCAACAATATCAGCCTCTTACGATCACGCAAAAGTAGAATTGTTTTGTAAAAAATATTTGACTTGTCATCATGATTATGTAAATGTTTTGATCTCCTTCACAGTTCACTTCTTCCAATCTTCTTTGATGTTATCGAAGCCTTTTTCTTCTTATTTTCTTTTACCAATGGTTCGTCGCCTCGATAAAAATATTTACAAATAAGCTCTATAAAAAATCGTTTCATACTCTCTTCTTGAAATAATTTAAGGTGTGATCAATAGATGCAAAACTATAATACATATCTTGCTAGTCCATTGTTTTTGCAGATGAATACAGCTCCTCGTACTCTCAGTAAAAATTCTCATCCAGCGCTTATCAACTCTCACTGTGCGCTCACCACGACATCTTCGTATTTAGGCGGTGGACAATAAAACAAGGAACTGTATGATGGTGGAGGCATTTCCATACTGTACGAGTCTTGGTCGCTTGTTATAGCTTGATTTGTGCTTCCGCGAACCAGTGTACCATTGTAAGGAGAGGAAATAATTCTTATGGCGCTATTTGAGTTTGGAGGCATCCAGTCCTCAATTCGGCGATCTTGTTGTCCATTAGAGAATTCCTCCACATCAGTCGATGAAGAAATTGTTCCTTGATTATTGGTGTTACTGTCGAACTCGCTGTTTCGTCGATACGTTCCAGATTCGACACTGTTTTGTTTACTTTTCAAACAACTGAAGAGACGCTTACGAAAAAAGCATGCCATGATCACTAACGCCGCCAGCAACAAGCCAATGGGAACAGGCCAGATTGAGTTAAAGATCGAAGAGAGTCGCATAAAGCTTCGATTGCACTGTGTTTGTGCTTTTGTAAGTAGTTCAAACCTCCTCTGACACCGCTACAAAGCGAGACAGGAAGAGGAACAACTTAGGCAAGCTTCGTGGAAAAATCTGACGATTATTCCAAAGAACCAACTCAGTGAACAATGCGACCTTCCTGTTTTGGTGATCTCTAAAAAGGAACTGTATTGACCCCGTTTAAACGACAACAGATATTTCCTATTTTGGGGCTGATTGTTACATTCATACTTATTTAATTGTTATAAATGACGACAACTGGTTCTTGGAATATCTCCAAGTGCGTCCAAACGCACCAGCTGTTCCAATTCAGTCGCAATATCACATTCAAGCCACGTGGGTTTATGATAAACAGCCATTTTTTTAAACAGCCAAAATTAATGTTACATCCACAGAGTAGTTTAAAGTTTATCAAGCTTAAAGTATCGTGTGTCTTTCCATTATTCAGTAGCTGCCTACATTTTCTTTGCTCACATCGGTTCAGCTTGGATCCCATTTGTTCTGATTCGCTTCAGTTAGTTGATAATAAAAACAAAAAAATTAATTTGACAACTGACTGACGGTGCAATATTGCGCGTTGAGATGTATTGTAGCGGCACAGAGTCCACTTAAAATCAAAGTAGACAATTTAGCGGCTACCACGAGATTTTGAAACCAAGAATCGGAGCTAAAAAGCATTTTGATAAGCCTTGTTTGTAAAGGACATGGTAAATTCTTTTTGGAGTCTATAACTTTCTTGTTTTCGTGTTCTTCACCAAAGTTCGATCAATAACTTGGAACTAAAAGCACCATCCGGTGGTTCTATTTACGGAAACGGAAATAACAATTTTTGAATAGTCGCGTGAAAAAAAATATTTGTGTTTCGAAAACTTTCAATAAAGAATTATCACTTCCATCTGCTCTGCTCCTGTAAATAACACCAGTCCACAATAAACTAATTACGTAGAAACTACTGTATGGTTTACAATTAACGCCTTTATTTCCACGGGCTTTCCTTTGATCTCCGCGGAATTTTTATTTGAATTTTTTCTTCTAAATATTTTTGTCAAAATTTAAAAGAATCATGAACTATGCTATAAAGAGAAGAATGAATACTAAATTTGGTGACACTTTATGCCAATATTTCACGCTATTGCTTTAGGCGCATGTCAATTTTCCGATTTTGGACCGTTCTATTTTTCGTTGATCTGATCGCGGAGGAAGCTAATCACAACGAGATAGAAGAACCCTCTAAAATGTGCCCCGCTCCCAATGCGTAGCTTCGTAGCTCTGTTAGTAATGGCGCCTAACAAGTATCTGGGTTCGAATATCGTCGAAGCTTGAAATTTTCTCAGACGTCTTTTCTACAATTGCCTAAATTGCAGCTCACCTCTGTGGGTCATTGCTTTGCTTGATTTACTCATTTCATTATTCATCACCCAATCAAAGTGGAGCATCCGCACTCACCACGGCGAAGAGAACCACATTTCAAAATACTTACGCCAAAAGAGTACGTCACCTCAGGAATTGCGTCACGGAAGGAGACCGGAAAGAGGCACTCACTCACCATCAGTCACAACTGACTGGCTTGAGCTGTCCATACATAAAGAGAATCGTGTTATTAATTAAGGTGTAGTTGTCTAAAGGGCAGATGAACTGCCCATTTCACAGAATAGAGACTTATCAAGTGGACAACGCTATCCATCCTTCGAACAACCGGGGCCAGAACTTCCCAACAGATCGACTTTTTGATTACTGAAGTGTATCTCTTGCACAGGCGGCGGAGTAAAGAGGCTGGACTGAGAGGCTGTATCTGTTAATTACTGCCACCTTTATGCGTCGTCACAAATCCATGGACTTCTATGGACATGCGTGTGTCAACGAACTGCGAACAAGAATTTTGGGAAATCCGAGTGAAGATACGTTCTTAGTTTAAAGTAAGATGAGCCCTTCATCTTTTCAAGACGGAACGTCGCCAAGGCACTCCTCTAATGAATCATTTAAAGAAAAAAAGATAGCCTAAAGAAAGTCTCATCTTAAGCATCTCTTTGCCCACTTTTCAAAGGCTTGGTGGTCAGTTCCGAGTATAAGTGCCCCCAGTTAGGCGCAGAAACCGGAATCTGCTAATGATTGTTTTAGGAGCGAGAAAGATGGAATGTCGAAAATATTCCTTGAGTTTCTGAAGTACTCTAAGTACTCGACGGGTTCACGTCTTCGTGACAGTCATATTGGTCGTGAGAAACACAAAAAACTATAAGGCCATATTAGCAGTCTGCAGTACAAGCTTGTAGGAAAACCTTTTCAAGTGTAATGTGTAATACAAGCTAGTGATCGTTTAGCAGGCGCCAGGTTGGATGGTTGGTTTTGAGTTTGCAGAAGGAATGGGTGTACAAAATTACTCTTATGAAAGCTAATCCCTTATAGTTTGTACTGACAGTTACATTGCTTAGGGTGACAAATTTAAGTCCATCGCGGTAGATACATTTCTTTCTACGAAGCTCAGTTTCCTCGGGCGGCAAAAAATCTTGGAGATAGGCAGATGGCAGTGAACTACCTCGCTTTGATGCAAATTATTAGGCTGAAATTATGGCAAACAAGCACGGGTATGAACAGTTTCCAGTAGGCAAGATCCAATGAGTAGTTTGACCACAATCGCATTTAGTAAATGAAGCAAAACAAAAACGTCCTCTCTTTCAATTAACAGCGACTAGAATTGGAGAAAAAACGGTTAAGATTCCGCACAGACCCGTACTACTGTAAACCAGAGACGTAGTCCCAAAGGCAATCTGTTTTTCTTTATCCAAGAGCTGTATACATGATGAAGTGTGTGGCTATCACGAAATCTTACTGAAAAACAGCCACTCACCTTAATGCTTCAGTTCATCTTGTAGGGTATTGTAACTCTAAATAGTTTTCAAAGATTCCCTCATCACCTTTCATGCAAGCTTCGTGTTCGAAGTCTCGAGTTTTCCTTATCCCAACTTTAGTTTCTTTTAACAGATTTCTAACAATTTTTGTGTCACAGCGATAGTATTTAAGTTTTCCTCTGAAAATTTTCGCGGGAAATCGCTGCGTGACCAGCCAATTTGATCCTTATGCGCATACCCAACGTTTGACCGCTGTCTTCCCTTGAACAGGATACGTCACCCACAACTCAGGACACAATCATTACCTCTGAAAATCTTGTTAAAATTTTATGAATCATAATTTATTTTAAAAATTCGTTCTGTACAATTCTATGTTACTTAATTCAAAATTGACGTTTCTGATGCAAATTATTTACAGATCGTATCTGACTTTCAATTTCTTTTTCACTCGATTTCTAAGAACGCGTACAAAATTTACCATATATTTAGTGCATCAACATAATATTCACTTATACGGACCCATCTGAATGCATTAAAATTCCCCTTGGAAAAAGCAATATACGTATGTTGAACCAAAGTGGAATTTTGTTACATCGACTTGAGCCAGTTTTATAAAATCCTACACCATAGCTAACTCAGGCCCCTCGCTCAAAATAGACGCGGGCAGGTACTGGGTCCAGCAATGGGTGCTTCCACAATTAATTGATGAATTATTTTTAACGATAGAAATTTTCAGGCCGTTTATAAAATTATTAGAACCACGAAGTTCAAATGCTTGTTAACTTATTCCTTTGTTTTAGAAATTGATTTATGTTCCATGAAACATAAACTAGTGTATGAGCAGTTTCTCCTTTTGGCGAAGTTCCTCGCGCTAGTGAATAAAATTTAGCGAAAAAAATTATGCTCACGCGCCGCGTGAAACTCTAGGAATGAAAACCAATTATGTCACTTAGTATGTTAAATTCGACTGATAGCAATCACTTACAACGCGATCGATTTGCTTTTGAACTTCGTGGTTTGCTTAATCAATAAAACCGCCACTATTTCGTTACGTAGATTAATTATAAAATTTCCATTTAATTTCGTAATAATGCCATAAAATTACTGAATGAATGATATATTGGGATACGAATGAAAACAAACAAAAAAAAGAACTGTTCTGTGCCTAAGATAAAAACATCTTAACTTAAAACTATGACTTTTTCTAGTAGGTGTCTACAACATAACTTCCAGTTTAACATTTTGACTGTTCTCAATCTCGAAATTTCTCTTGCCACCAAAAGTAAAATAAACAGAAAAATTCCGATGACAAAAGACACTTCCTTTCCAATCACAGATACTGACTTTCTAGGTGCACGTTAGTCAAAGGGCTTTCAATAACCGTTTTCCATGAGCGGCAGCCGATGGTATAACAGGCTTTTCATGAAACCCCTGATTGAATACACCTTCAAGTTAAAAACCTTTTAAGCTAAGAAAAATTTGATGAGAATGCGTTTGACTGTGCCTAAAACAGCTCATCCAACACGACTTAATCTAAATCACAACAACATCAGTTTTGAATGCGCTTAAGTCTCTTTCGCAACGATGCCGTTGCTTCTATGCTCGTACACACTGGAGCAAACTAACACTTCAACGAATGATTCGGAACAAAGTATACGGAACTGGTAAGCTCTTGATTAATCGTACAAGAAAATAAAAAGGCGGAGAAAGACGGTTGCGAAAAAGTAACTACAACGCCTAGCCCTTCCCCTCCCCCCCCTTCCTTAACTTCAATTGTAACTTACTTGAAAAGAAAAAAATCATTTGCAAAGGAGACTTGCAAAGTGTGAGCGGCTTCTATGCCACTTAAGAGATTGTTTCGATAATTTTGGGGTAGCAGATCCACCCACACTCCCAATACTTGGTTGTGCTGTAGCCTTGAACACATGTAACTAATCTTCTTCGAAACCTGTAAGGTTTAACTAGTGTCTATCTAGTAAACAACTACGAAACTAACATGAAAGTGTCCTACTACACTGCCTTAAAAAATTCTCGCCAGGAAGCGATCGAGAATTTGTTTTCAAAAAACATGCTTTAAAGCTTACGTCTGTGGGTATGACGTTACTAGTACACGTATAAAATCATTTGTCTGTAGGAATGAGGTAACGAACACAGTGCCAGCTGTAAAATCCTCCGTAATTTTAACCAATCATTGAAATAGTGACATTTATGTATGATAATTAAAATACACTAACAAATGTGAATGCAGATTTAAAACAAATTATACGAATATTGAGAGTTGGCTAGAATGCATAGCGTTTCTGACTGAATGGAGGAGCAAAAAATATTTAACTACAACTTCACAAGTGGGAGATATATCCAAGATTTATCATAGAGTCGAACAACAATTGTCGACCACTCACTTAAGTTGATTTGCCTTACAAATTAAGGATTATAATCGCAATTTTAGAGTGTGATGGGGCGTGGTCTTAGCCGACTAATTTGTTTCGTACGCTGGTTTTGGAAAAAAAAACCTTGGAAGGTTAAAAACCAGGTTTTTTTACACACAATACAAAGGTACAAAACTATATACCTAGCTACGGAGACTATTCACGAGTTTGTTCTAAAGCACGACATACAGTACCCTCTACAAATACAACACAAAACCTTCACTTGAATGCCCACGAAGCAGAAGTACACGCAAATACTCAAAAGTTATTTTCAATTGAGAATTTTCTATGAAGCGTAAAAGGTTCGAAGCTAAAAATGTAAAGGATATTCTTTTACTGAAAAAAACCACTTTTATAGAGAAATTCCTAAGTTCATCGATTCTCTTAAACCGTGCTCTACGTTAGATTTCGTTTCCAGAACTGATCCTAAGACGCGTAGGTTTATAATAAAGGAATTGAAGTTGGAGAGAAATAATACACCGGTAAAAAAGCTGTATCACACCAAACGACGCCAACTGACAGAAAAAGCTATTAAACGCGCGACAAAATGATAAAGTAATATTTAAATAAGCAAAAAAATAGTTTATGCAATAATATTTTACCACACAAAGCGACCCCAACTCACAAATACACTTAATACCCGAACGTTAAAATAATAAAATAACACGTACATATTCAACGAAAAATGGTTTAGGCAACGTAACTGTTGGTTACATCAATTACTGCACTTGCGTATGAAGTGGAAATGGTAGTCCTGAAATAGTGGACCATTCGGCGGGAGAACTGTGGTACAGGTAACATTAGCTATAGGCGACAATACCAGACGAAAATGATACGTACTCTGGAAATAATAAGCAACAGGAAGCTTCCATCTGTGACTCATTGTCCATATGTCCTATGAAAGCAAAAAAATAAATTTTAAAAATAGACAAAGGTATGAGATTTAGGGCAGACGGAAGTCGATATTTACCTTAACTTTCGCTGCGGAATAGCCGGTGACCCAAAAGTTAACAAATTAGACTTCGGGTCGAGAGGTCTGACTTTTAACGCAAACCACTTTACTGTTCAAGTACTCCTCTCAATCAAACACATATAAATGTGTTGAAATATTTTTTTTCTCTTAAGTTGGCCCTAGAGTAACCTAGGCTGCAAAACAGACGTACGTTTTCCAGTCGAACGAAGGCAAGTGCGAGGCGAGCACGAAGCGCGTCCTCCCTCGCGGGTCACACGCGCTTTGCGCTTGCTTCGCGTTCGCCTGAAAAAAGAAAAAATTTAAAACTGTTCTGCAGGCTGGGAGTAACATTAAGTCCCTCGAAAAGTTTTCTTCAGCAAAAACCACCTAACAAATAACTAGCCTCAAGAATGCATAAAAGTATTTAAAAAAATAAACCTTTACAAATGCTGGGGAACCTAAAAAATAAGAAAAAAGGCGAGACAAAAATGCTGTGTGAACTTGTGAATAAACAGCCATCTTACCTGATCCTTTTCAGTATCAAGTTTTGGCGGATTCGTGCTGTCTTGGCAGCTATCCTGTGGATTGCATTTCGTGTTACACAACAACACCAATGAACTTCTAGTGGAGCTGTAAATTATGTAACAGCTATGTATTAGACTCAGTTA